>NC_087249.1:1407500-1707500 GCF_037042905.1 Lytechinus pictus | reverse complement strand
TCAAAGTACAAACAATTATTCACATATATGTTTAACATATATGTGAATATTTGTTACACACAACCTGGAGGGTTAATAAACAAATCTATGTTTCACTGAATTTTATGCTGTGAATTAAAATGGGACCAATAATTGTATTTGGAAAAATAATAATTTCACATAGTGAATGGCAACCAACCCTATCCCCTCCATCAATCATGCACATATATGACACCAAAGATTAAAGAGAGTAATTTTTTTTCCAGATTCCAAAAATATAATTACCAGTATCATAAGTAAGGATAAATCCAATTCCTCTAAATAATTGCATTCTCTACTCATATTAATACATGTATCTCTCAAACTAAATTTTGTTGAAGACTTGTTAAAGTTGTATCAAATTGAATTAAACCTAAAAAAATAATAATACATTTAGATCTTTATTATGAAAATCTCTTTTTTCCTCTTGATGGTTTCCATGTACATGCATACCACTGAATATGCCCCTTGCATTGAGGAGATATCATTTTGAATCCGTCACCTTGGCTTCACCTACATGTAGGATCACTGCTATAATTCAAAGAAGAGTTAATCTTTATGACCATGTAAAAGATCCCTGAGACCTCTAACTGTTTGTATAAAATGTATGAAACCGGACAACAAAGAGAACAGATCTGATTACAAGTTGAGGTGAGGGTAAATATATCAATCTTGCTGGTAGTAATAGATTCTTATAATATAATGATGGCAGGCATGTCAGACACGCACTTACAGTGTCTCAGTATCATTTTGATAAAGGTAAGACATAATCTGATCTTCTAAAGTGTAGTTCACCTATGGCTAAATTCAATTCAGCAACATTTCATGCAGTGTTTGGATATTTTGTTAACACAAATCACCCCAATTATGTCACTTAAGGTGCAGAGAGGTGGCATTGGTAACATTAATTACATATAACTGATGAAAACAAATAATTTCATTATGTCAAAACTCAAAATTATTATTGTAATGTAATAATGATTTAATTGCAATGTATAAAGGCATATCATGATACATGATGTAACAGGATGTTTTACAAACAACTTAAATATGGGGATAAAATTTGCACTTGAAATCTATGAAACATATGTTTGGTCTATAGTGTTTTCCAGGTGAAATAGCAAAAGTCCTGTGTTTATTAAGGAATTTCTACATCTCATATTCCATTGTCTTATGATGAGTTATATTTTACAAGGTCTGTCCCTCTATCAAGGCAGAGGCATTGCAAATAACCTGGTAGGATTCCCACAAAAAATGTGTTAAATGAAGGTCATGATATTTTTGTATGGAATATGAAAAACATCCTACATGTATACATATATATGTGTACTTGAGTTTTATGAGATAAAAAAGGTGTTAATGAAGGTCATTATATTTTTGTATGGAATATGAAAAACATCCTACATGTATACATATACATGTGTACTTAGGTTTTATGAGATCAAAAAAGGTGTTAAATGAAGGTCATGATTTTTCGTATGGATAATGATAATCAACCTACACGTACATGTACATGTAAACACATATGTGTACTTGAGTTTTATGACATCAAGGCTGTCTATGGGCACGAGATAATAAATTTGGTATGTAAGTCCATTGAAACTTGGATTTTATTTCAGCTCTTGATTTTGATGAAACACAGTCAAGATATCTCTTTCTGGAACAACAAATCAACAATATTTTTTCTCATCTATTCATACTGGTAACCAATACATTAAAGAACGAGGAAGATAACACTTTGTACATAGGGGACCGTGCAGTATAAATTCTGTCTCCTCCCATTGTTTTAAAGAAAAAATAGCATCAATATCATTGTGCTTATACTGTAATCATTATTATAGATATGAATATTGAAGAGTGCAGCAGCTCCTGAACTATCCAAAGATCATCAACACCATCATCTTCATCACTATCATCGTCACCATCACAATAACCATAACTATATACATTATCATCATCAACATCATCATCACCACCATCACCATCATCGTCATCATCATTATCATCACCATCTTCCTCCTTCTCCTCCTCCTCATCACCTTCACCTTCATCATCATCATCATCATCATTGTTGTTGTCATCATCATCATCACCACCATCATCACCATTACCATCATTGTCATCGTCATCATCATCACCAACACCACCACCATCAACATCAACACCATCATCATCACCACCATCATCATCATCACCATCATCATCACCATCATCATCATCATCATCACCATCACCACCATCATCATCACCATCACCACCACCATCATCATCATAATCCTTATAGTAATATTAATAACTTACGGCACACCAGCAAATACTGCATGAATGTAGTGATCTGATCCTCTGTCTTCAACAAAGATATCCTCTGCAGAGTGGAATGATGAGAATGAACAATATGATTTAAAAAAAATAAAAAAGGAGAGACAAAGAGAGAAATTGAGGGGAAGGGGGAGGGGGATATTACTTGCATGCATATCCTGTATTATCATCTATATAGAGCCTTTTAGACATACATTAAAATTGTGTATTTTGGTCTGCAGCAATTGCCTGTGCAGTATCAGAGCGTATCCCTAGAATGGCCGAAATCCGAAGAATATTCCAAAGGCTCCTGTACAAAATTTTGCAATTGAATATGAGAGCATATATTCAACAGTATAGTGCGCATGAGCGAATGCGTGAAATATACAACGCGTACAACAATGTCAAGCAATGCGGTGCGCATAGAGCTCAAGTATGCTCGATGACATCATAATGAACTACATGCAAGTCGCATGTCAACGACCAAATTTGATCTTATGAAGTGATGATGCCATTATGTGACAAGTGATATGACTTGTTTAATCAAATTTTCCCTCTTTTTGATTGCCAGGGGTGGGATAGATTTTATATTGGATGGCTTTCTTTCATGGAATACCAGAAATATTCCGCTCGTTAGGGCCAATATTCCACTCATCTGTGATTCTTGGAATATTTGCCCAAACTCATTCTGAGCCATCCAATATAATATTATTCCTCAAAGGTAATAAAATTATCCACATGTAAAAAAATCATCAAATCCTTCTTAGATTGTCATCCTCATCATTTTGTTCTGCCCTAGCTGGTCTCCACATGCTTCATACATGTAGTTCATAGTGTGCGTGTCCATGATACATTGCAAATATGGTACTATGACATTTGCTCCAGCGACAATTGCTCTGTTATATATTCCACACACTAATCGAATAACTAACTTCAACCCTGGATTTAACACTACCTTTAACCTAACATAAAACCCTACTGCAACCCTAACCCTACATCTTTAATAGACGTAATGAAGCCTGGAGCAATTGCCACAGGAGCAAATGTTGTGTCACTGCCAATAATTGTATTTATATGCATAGGTTGATTTTTCTTCAACTAACAAAAAATAATTTCATGGTAAGATGGAGACAAGGTGATACTTACGTAAATCATTAAAATATAAAGGAAATTCCCCTGGAATCGAACAGCTTAATCTTGCTTTCTGAAAACTGGACCAAAAGTTGTCGATTCCATTATCACCCTAATATATCAGGTACAGAGAGAAATGATATCAAGATTATTAAAATTATACTGATTGGTAAAATATCAGTATATCTGTTGGGTCACATTCGGTCTATAATGACCCTATTGAGCCTACAGAATCATTCTTTCCACACCATACAAATAAATAATCCTGTAGAACAAAAGATCATTTGATTTCATAGGTTCCCAAATAGCATTGTAGCTTCTAAAATTCTGTTTAAGGCGAGTTCACCCTGAAAACATGTTGCATAAGGTAATTTACAGAAAATATAGTGAAAAAATCTCAGTGAAGGTATAAATTTTCAAATTTAATTTGTGATTTCATATGCCAGCAGCTATATGTCATATAATATAAACTCCATAAATTCAAATTTTATAAGTGGTTAATGATACATACAAATTATTTTCCTATAGAATGGTGAATAAAACAATGTGTCTGATGATAATGATTGCTGGTCAATATTTTGATATCATTGAAATTATGTGATATTGAAAAAATATTGAATATTCAATAATGTTTTTACAATTATGTTGATATATCATGGTGACATGATATGACCAAAATATTGTCAATTATTAAAATTTAATCACTATTTATTGACCACAAATGCTGCTCTGTGCTTTAAACAACCCAGACCTTCAAGTTAGTTGGTACCGTAATGCCTGCTTTTCATGGACAAGTACCAATGAATGAAAGGCTTATTCCCATTCCCTCTTCTCTGCTCCAACGGATTTGCAGCTCAAAATAAACATATACATTGAATTTTCAGACTCGGCGTTATATCGCGTTATCGGCAATATTCTGCTGAAGATAATCGACTACATTGACATCACATGTCATATGGGGGAGCTGCTCGTTTTTTATCCTACAAAAAGAAAACTTAAAAAATCCATAATTCCTTTATTCTTTGAAGGTTTTTCTCCCGACCTTCACTGATACATGTACAATTTTTTGTTGATCTGCTTTTATTAAAATAAACTGTATATTAAGGTTAATGTCCCATAACTCATACATTGTTGGGAGGTTACCATCGTTGTATGAAACTGTACAACACCTGGAGGTAAAAATAAACTGTACAGTGATTGTACAGCCACTTTAAATGATTATTATACCATCTCTGGATGATACTGTGGAGAAGCTGAGGGAGGCCCAAGTACAAATTGCATGATCCCAACTTCACACAACCTACTTATAATTCATAGAGTATCTAGTGAATTGGGGGTGTTTCAACAAGCTGTTCGTAAGTTAAGAGCGACTTTAAGAACGACTGGTGATTCTTTCTTACGCGCTAAAACAATCGCCAGTGAACAATTTGATGTATACCATTTACCACACAAAAGGATCAACAGCCATTTTTTAAGTCGCTCTTAACTTACGAACAGCTTTATGAAACCCCACCAAGTATGCCATATGACAAGGTGATTTGGTAGACGTGGGCCCTGTTACAAAAAAGTATAAATGATTGATCATATCATCCATGATTTGTATGACTGATTACAAATAATAATCAATGCAATCCATTCTTCAAATTATCCTGACGATCAATTGCTTAGTTTTGTGTAATCAGGGGGCCATTTCATAAAGCTGTTCGTAAGATAAGAGCGACTTTAAGAACGACTGGTGAACCTTTCTTATGCGCTAAACCATCTCCAATGAACATACCATTTACTACAAGAATAGATAACAAGTCGTTCTTAAAGTCGCTCTTAACTTACGAACAGCTTTATGAAACACATACCAGGACAATGCAAATTCCTTGTTTTACCAAGATAAATACTTTAGACAAGTATCCGTTCATATACTGTACCTGAAAATAAGTACTACATTGTATTGCTGAATATGGTAAAACAACATCTTTAAACTATAAAGTTTGAACATGCCATATATTCACATGCCCAAGTAGAAAAACATTGTTCAGACATAAAAGCATAAAATTTTATTTGCCTGGCATTTATTTCTTGCGGGTACTTGAAAATAAAAACACTTGTGAAACATGAGTAGGATTCACAATATAGGCACGTGTGTTGGCATAAGAATGTTTCATCACGTTTAGGAGCTGATATTTTCATTTTTAGGTGAAGTACAAAGTAATATACATTTAAGGATCCCAGTCTAAGGTTGATAGTACTGTTTGTATCAATGGTAGCATAACAGTGTTGTGTTTCTGACCACTGCCTTTCAGTCTGTCTCTGAAGATTGTAGGTTCAAATCCTTCTTCTAACTGAAATACCCATCTCTTGAACTCAGGTTTGGTGAGGTAAATTTTAAAGGCAACACATAAACAGAGCATATGGGGAGCAGAAAATTTCTCCTTAACAAACACCAATCCATGCAACTGGAAAATAAGGAAGACTTTGCTAAAAAAAAAACTAGCACATCAATGATGTTGAGCTCATCCGGCATCTCGCAATGGAATTAAACACAATTTTTAATTTCAGCCCAGTTGACACTGTTGTCAGTTATATTGGTGACATAAATTCAGGAAACAGAATTGAAATTGATGAAGAAATTACATAGAACAAGCATTTTTTGTGATTTATGAATGAATTTTGTATAAATTAGCATTAATAATTTTTTAGTGAAAATTTCTAAACTCTTGTGTAGAACCTTGGTGAACCTCATTTAGCTCTCAGATGGAACAAAAATAATCAAAATCAATCAACAAATAAATAAGTATTTTTTGTGAGTTTTGAAAATATATGAATAAATTAGCATATTAATGAGTTTCAAAATTCTGTGTTGAAATTTTGTATCACCACCTAGAGCTATCATGTAAAGCAAACAAAATTGAAATTGATCAAATAATGAAGGAGAAAAATAATTTTTTTGTGATTTATGAATAAATTTTGCATAAATTAGCATAAATAATTTTCTAGACAAAATTTCACAATTTTGTGTACAAGTTTGGTGTTCCCATGCAGCTCTACCAGATGGAAAAAAAATCAAAATTGGTCAACAAATAAAGAAGAGGCAATTTCTGTGATTTATGAATAAATTTCGCATAAAGTAGCATAAATAATTTTCTACTGAACATTTCAAAATTCTGTGTAGAAGTTTGGTGAACCTCATGAAGTTCTACCAGATGGAAGAAAAAAAAATCAAAATCGGTCAACAATTAAAGAAGAAGCATTTTATGTGAAATTTTAAAAAATACACATAAATTAGCATAAAAATTTTCTAGTCAAAAGTTCAAAATTCTGTGTAGAAATTTGGTGAACCTCATGAAATGCTACCCGAAGGAAGCAAAAAGATCAAAATTGGTCAACAAACGAAGGAGAAGCATTTTTTGTGAATTTTGAAAAATGCACATAAATTAGCATATTCAATGAGTTTCAAAATTATGTGTATAAGTTTTGAATCCCCCACCTAATGCTATCATATAAAGCAAACAGAATTGAAATCAGACTTGAAATGACGAAGAAGAAGCATTTTGAAATTCAGTCAACAAATAAAGAGGCATTTTCTGTAATTTATGAACTTTGCATAAATTATAAATTAGCATAAATAATATTCTACTATAAATTTCAAAATTTTGTGAAGAAGTTTGGTGAACCTCATGAAGTTCTACCAGATGGAAGAAAAAAAATCAAAATTGGTCAACAAATTAAGAAGAAAAAGCATTTTATGTGAATTTTTAAAAACATGCATAAATTAATTTCGCTTAAATTAGCATAAAAATTGTTCTAGTCAAAATTTCAAAATTCTGTGTAGATATTTGGTGAACCTCATGAAGCTCTACCATATGGAAGCAAAAAATTCAAAATTGGTCAACAAATAAAGAAGAAGCATTTTTTGTGAATTTTGAAAAATGTGCATAAATTAGCATATTTAATGAGTTTCAAAATTCTGTGTAGAAGTTTTGAATCCCCCACTTAGTGCTATCATATAAAGCAAACAGAATTGATATCGGACTTGAAATGGCGAAGAAGAAGCATTTTGAAATTGTGGACGGACGACAGACGACGTACGCCACGCCACTGCACAAGCTCATCTTGCCCTTCGGGCCGGATGAGCTAAAAATAGGAAAAAAGCAGCATTTTTGCATACTGTATGTTGGAATGTTGGAAATGTCAAAAATGCAATTTTTTTTCTCCAAATTCAGAATAGTTGAGAGGTCTGAAAAAAATCACATTATTTTCAAAGAGTAAACAGAGCAACAGAGTCACTGGTCATGAAAATCAGGGTTTTACCATCTCAATTCCTGCTTGTTGCAAGATCAACTTTTATTCCAGATGTACAATATATGTCAGAAATCAGAGTATTTTTTAGTAAACAACAAACAAAAAACAAGTTTGTTTAGTTCTAGGTATGAAAGTAGCTGTGCAACGCTCCTATTACCAAAAGCGTCAATATGTTTATAAACAGTATTGACTTTGTAGGAACCATCAAAACATGTATATTCATGTACTATTACTAGAAGCAGAATATGTGAATGAGTGAAGATAACAATGCTTGTCAGCAAGATACTGATCTGACCTAACACATTAACTGCATTCCACTGCATTTGACATGTACATGATGCTACAAAAAACATGTATTATGAAAAACAAATCAGCTATAAAACTGCCATCATATCAAATATTGTAACTTTCTTTAAATGATTTCATTGATAGTATATGAATATCATTGAAGTCATTACACTGTAAAAAAAAACAGGTCGATGATGTCATGTTCTTTCCGGTCAAACAATAACCTTAATTTTAGATAGTTCTCTAACTAAGGATACATGTATTAAATGAATGGCAGGAACAGACCCTGATTAAAACTTCAACCAAAAAGCAGGTCCTCATACAAGACTATAAAATAGCAAGAGGGCCTTCAGCTGCGCATTCAGACTTAACTCGAGTGAAGGGTTTGCACAGCAGACTAGATCAAATCAAGGCACTTCACTTAATTAAGATTTATGACATTAAGAAACAGAAACGGAAACAAAGAATACTTGGCATCAAATTACTAAAATCACAGCCTTCATATGAAATCCACACTGCAATCAAGCAGATTTCACATGAAATAAAAAAACTTAAAAAAAAACTCTAGGAAGTAAAAAAAAAAACAGCTTGAAAAAAAATTGATTATACTATAAAAGCAGTCAATAGGCCCGACCCCTCTCATTTATATCCTAGGTCCCATTGCATTAATATCCTTATCAATGTTAATTTTGCAATTGATAGTATCTATCAAAAATAACAAGGCCCAGCAGGTAATAACAATTATAAAACAAGGTTTCAATGAAAGCTGCCTGGTTTAAAGTACTTGTAACTAAACCATATCATTATCAATGTTTAATTGATAAAAAATGGAGCATGATGAAAAAAATAATGTGAATTTAACCCTATCTAGGCCAACAATTTGGGCAAGAGTTTTGTCGTGCAATTTTTTTTGACCGCGCCGCTCACTGACTTTTTACTTTCAAGTCTTTTGAGATCAAATTTGCCACGCCCGGGTACGCGATTCTAATATTACTCAACATCTTGTAAGTGCACGTCAGATAAAAAATTGCTCAAAAATGTGATTTCTTGTACAAAGTCAATGCAATACATGTATGTGTTCTCGACCAAAGATCATGAATGTACGATTATTTTTTAGTTTTACTGGTCTAAATGGGTTTTGTTAATGCTGTTTATGATTTCAAAAGAGTCCTCAACAAAGTTCATTGAAAAAACAAATAAAAACAAAAGCTGAGATCTCAAGGGGGGCCCGGCCATATGACCTCCCAAAATACCTCGGCCTAGATAGAGTTAAGATGTAAACTGTAAGCTGAAAATCTGATAGTGGGACCAATTTCAACTGTAATTATAAGAATAACTTGAATGGCATTGAAAATTCAAATTTTGGGCTTGCACTCAGTAAATAAGATTGTATACTCGATCTGAAAGATAGTCAGAAAAATCTAAGAACCAGCGTGATTTGAACCTCTCATCTACTGATTGCCAGTCAGTGACTCTACCACTAGGTCATCACTGGTCCATGGCACAGTCAAGGTGACATTGAACAAATACCTGAGAAACTCAGTGGTTGACAGTTGGTTTCTCTTTGAATCCATTATGTAATCATTACCACAAGAAGCAGTTATCATTTTTAATGCATTCAGATTTGTCAAAAAGTCAGGTCAAACATTACAGGTACTACTGGATGTTGATGTGTACAATGCATTCAAACATTAGAAAGAGGGTGTATGGGTGATAAGGTTTTCAATTCAAACTTCATATTCTAGTCACTTGCAAGGCATTGGAAGAATTTACCCATAGCGTAATCCCCCCCCTCCAAAGAATTACCTATTTTTACAATGTACAGAATATTTTGTGTTTTTCTTTTAATCTGGCATTTCATCAACTTATCGATCAACAGTTTACTACCCTTAGTTTCCTGTCAACATGATAAAATACCACATTACAATCAATACACATACTGGTTATTTCCTTGTTTGATATTCGATACGTGCAACTTTGCAACCACAATATCGCAAATGAGTATAATCCATTCTAATGAATTTATTCTTAATTCCTAAAAAAAAATCATTAATCTCACTTTCCATTTGTTTGTATAATTCTCAGAGAGCACTTCAAAAGTATAACACTTCACACTTTCCCTAGACTTAAAAAAAATGAGGTCAAATGAACTCTCCATTTTGGAATTAGAAGGCATTTTCATTTTTGCACTTAGCATGAGGTGGCATGAAACATAACACCAGTGTCCTATTTGTTTCTAGGTTGAGTAGGATAGCAGCCCCATCAGTTCCTGGAGCACTGTGTAATAATATATTACAAGATACTTGAGAGCTGTCTATAGTCTTGAAGGAAAGTGCAACAACACCAAGGTTATAATCACCAAAGAGTAAAAACAACAGTTTATTGACTCTGATTCTTGTTTATTGCCATAGTACATAGCAACAGTTATGTATTCATTGTAAAAGTACAGTACATAGCAACGATAAAAATATCTACTTGGCAACAAAAGATCGTGGGAAAAGAGAGTGAATGTTGATACTGGGGAACTCATCTTCCCTACTCTTATTACATACAAAAGGAGTGTCAAATACAACTACTTCTGATTATTCATATTTGCAACAAAGCAAAATTGCAAATAGATGTATTGTGTATATGTACATGTACATTAAAATATCAAATAGAAATAAAAGGAGTAAAAGAAACCCTGTACAGTCCAACCTGCGTTAGTGACCATCTCTCTACAGCAGCCCACCTGTCTATAATGACAACTTAAACTGCTTCCCAAGGAGGCAGATTGTGTGTAAGAACCTGTCTATAGCAGCCACCTGCCTATAATGACCAATAAAACTGATTCCCATGGAGGCAAATAGTGTGTATACGAACCTGTCTATAGCAGCCACCTACCTATAATGACCAATAAAACTGATTCCCATGGAGGCAAATAGTGTGTATACGAACCTGTCTATAGCAGCCACCTGCCTATAATGACCAATAAAACTGATTCCCATGGAGGCAAAAGGTGTGTATAAGAACCTGTCTATAGCAGCCACCTGCCTATAATGACCAATAAAACTGATTCCCATGGAGGCAAATAGTGTGTATAAGAACCTGTCTATAGCAGCCACCTGCCTATAATGACCAATAAAACTGATTCCCATGGAGGCAAATAGTGTGTATACGAACCTGTCTATAGCAGCCACCTACCTATAATGACCAATAAAACTGATTCCCATGGAGGCAAATAATGTGTATAAGAACCTGTCTATAGCAGCCACCTGCCTATAATGACCAATAAAACTGATTCCCATGGAGGCAAATAGTGTGTATAAGAACCTGTCTATAGCAGCCACCTGCCTATAGTGACCACTAAAACTGATTCCCATGGAGGCAAAAGGTGTGTATAAGAACCTGTCTACAGCATCCACCTGCCTATAATGACCAATAAAACTGATTTCCATGGAGGCAGATTGTGTGTATAAGAACCTGTCTATAGCAGCCACCTGCCTATAGTGACCACTAAAACTGATTTCCATGGAGGCAGATTGTGTGTATAAGAACCTGTCTATAAAGCCCATATATTGTGTCTCCCTGTGATGGCAACTATAAACATGTTTGTAAACCAGATAAAATGCAGCTAACCCATAGAAGTACAATGTCTCCTTTAAGGGATGCTTTTGCAGTTATTATCCAGAATGCCACCATTTACAAATAGAAAATGGCTAGAAAGAAAAAAATGTACTGAAAAAAAAAATGATTCCATTCCCAGAATATTTTGTGATGCTGCTCCTGAATAATGGCTATTAAATTTGAGCCAATCCTTACACATTCTAACTTGAAAACGCGATGAAAATATCAAAATCACTATTTAAAAAGATGCAAATCGGCAGCTTTTCACCCCATACATGTATCTTTAATTTGACTCATGTTATAGTGTGAAATTGAAACCCTAACTCAAGAGAGTTCCTAATTTGAGGAGAAAAAAGAAGACTAATTTTGGCTTCATGAAAGCTGTGTACTTCTAATTGAATTTACATGTATGCATATTATGTGGTGTTAATTGGTGACTTGGATGTGGTAACCCATTGCCAACGGGCACCAGATTGATCCCTGTACAAAGCCTATAGGAATAACAGAGTTCAGTAGTTAACAGGTTAACTCATTGTCTACTGGAACTAATGATCCCAAAACAAAGCCTATAGGAATCACATAATTCCATCGTTAACAGGTTAACCCATTGCTTACTAGAACCAGATGATCCCTGTACAAAGCCTATAGGAATAACAGAGTTCAGTAGTTAACAGGTTAACTCATGGTCTACTGGAACTAATGATCCCAAAACAAAGCCTATAGGAATCACATAATTCCATCGTTAACAGGTTAACTCATTACTTACTAGAACCAGATGATCCCTGTACAAAGCCTATAGGAATAACAGAGTTCAGTAGTTAACAGGTTGACTCATTGTCTACTGGAACTAATGATCCCAAAACAAAGCCTATAGGAATCACATAATTCCATCGTTAACAGGTTAACCCATTGCTTACTAGAACCAGATGATCCCTGTACAAAGCCTATAGGAATCACATAATTCCATCGTCAACAGGTTAACCCATTGCCTAGTGGAACCAGATGATCCCTGTACAAAGCCTATGGGAATCACAGAACTCACAGAACTCAGAAGTAAAAAAGTTAAAGAATACTGACCTTACAAACTCTTGCCACCCTACTGTATACTAGTTTGCCTTGATTAACATGTTCAACAGCCAGCTCTCGATAGAAGTAGTACACTCGATCTCCAATTACCAATGGCTTACCAACAAAATCAGCCTCTGTATCATTTCAGGAAAAATATAAATATGAGTACATGAAGTTTTGTGCTATCAAATTTTGTAGAATTCACTTTGAAATAAACTGGCAAGATAAATGTTCATATTATTTCTATCTAACTATATAATGCTTTGATAAATGTTGATGAGAGATATGTAGACAAGTGCATTTCCAGAGCTGCCAACCACACTTCAACAAAAATCCTATTATTTAACCCCAAAAATCCTATTTTTAGACAAAAAATCCTATTCATACCCATCGTGTACTTTCCTATCATACATCTCATTATTTTGCTGTGCCAACTGTAATTTTTACATGTATATTATGTATACGACAGGTTTGAATAGGATTAGGGGGGGTAAATTCATAGGTTCTTCATTTTATAGTAACATAATTACATGCATGACTGATAGGTTACCTCATTTACATGTGGGACCCTGATGCAGCTGCTGATGTCGCTGCTCCTTTGCACTTACTTAATAGAGCAAGTTATGTTCTATAAAAAAATTCGCCATCAGCGTCTCCGCTCTGATAACAGAAAAATCTGTTTTTGTCCAAAATGTAGCAAGTGTTGTCACGTTTTTCATGGCTTCCACAGCTTGTCGATGCTTCTGCCGACTTAGGTGCAAGCTGATGTCCTTCGCACCGCCATGCGATATCGAGAAGTCACATGCACATGCCGTACATCGAGCGATGTAATCGTTCTTCTTGCTGGCCACTATGCATGGCCACCTAGTCGTATATTCGGATAGGAATGTTTGTCTCCGTGATGATCCAGATCCTTTCGATGCCATGATGAATATTACAGAATTAACTCTCTTTGTCCGTTGTTCACAATATGATCACAGACACAAACGACGACGGTGCTCAAGACGAGTACGAGGCCGGCCGGAGCATGCGGTATCGTCAGCCAGGCCAGCGCGCTAGTATACCGTACCGGTAGCTACACAGTGAATTTAGCTTCGCACCAAAGATGATAAAGCGCCGCGAGATTCGCACACAGTACATGCATAAGCATGCACGCGCACACATGAGTCCTGGATTGGCCATGGCTGCACTAGCGCTGGGAACATCGTACTTGCCTGTTGTGCACACGCACAACGTAATACCGCGCTCGCTATATACGAGCGCGGTATTACGTACGTAATGCCAATGAGATATACACACATAATACACGGATGCACATAGCTATATTTTCGTAAAATCGTATTTTATTTAGAAAAATCGTAGTGTCGTATTTTAAGTGAAAAATCGTACGGAATACGACAAAATCCTACTATTTGGCAGCTCTGCATTTCTCCTTGAATTTATTTTGCACCATTGGATGTTGAAAATATTTTACTGTTTCCCACTTCTGGGGCCTGTTGCTGAAATGCGTTTCAAACACAACTCAAGAAATCAATCGCAAGTCCCTAATACTTGATTTCATTGGTTGAAAGTGAAGTTGCGTTTGATCGCAACTGTTTGTGGACCTTCATGTACCTGTAAGTCTACGGCATACCTTGCACAAACAGTTACAATCAATTTCTAACATTTATTATACACCTTCATTGTCAACAGGGCAATGACACCAGCTTCAAATAAGCATTTGCTTTGCATTACTGCATCAAAGGAACCTTGTATTAAATGTCTTACCATTGACTGATCTTGAGAAGTAAGATGTAGTATCAAGTCGATTTGTGAATCCACTATCTGGATACACATCAACCCGAGAGATGGTTGTCTCTGATTTACCATGACTTTGGGAAACTCCTAAGAATAACTGACCATCTGAAATTAAAGTTTAGGAAGAATTAATTAATATGTTGAGCCTGGATCAGGTAAATAAAAATCATCTTGTTTTGTAATAACAATTTTTTTTCTAAAGTTAAGCTCACCAAAGAATGAACTCTTCTACGAGGCAACTCAAAGTCTATAGTTCACATAAATGGGAAAAAATCATCTCCTGGTATACATGTAGGAGTTGTTTTATTCAGTTATCAATTCAATTTGAAAAGAATAATGAAAGAAGAGAGAAATTAGAAAGACAATAGAAAGAAAACCAAACACATGAACCAAGGGCCTAAAACCATCATATGCACACACATTCATGTATGTATGTAAATAGAGAAAAGGAAAGAGCCAATGAACTATTTTAAGGTAACTTGTCAAAAATGTGTGCCATGGTAGGAATCCTACTATAATGGCACAATGTGTCTTTTCATAGCAGCTTCCTCACATTCCCCATCATTTTGTTTATGATGAATTATAGAATGGCAACCGTGCATGCCATGTATCTGGTATATATTTTCCATGCGTGCGGTAATTACTTATGCATGGTTGTAAAAAAAAAAATTTGCCAGAAACTTCCACCATTCTATAAAACAAATGATACACAGTTTTTTGTGTGCATCGGTAGGATAATTGAATATGCAGTAACTATGGAAACTAGTCGAAACCCACTCGGCTGCTCCTCGTGGGTTTAACAGTTCCACAGCTACCTTTATACGCTCACAAAACCTACCGATGCACTCACATCTGTGCATCATTTCTATTATAAGCGGATCGGTTATGAGAAGCTGCTTGCATGATTCCTGCAAGAAAGATACAGCTCTAACTTTTGACAAGGTGCCTTTATACTCTTTTCAGATATTCTCTTTTGTTTTCTCTTTATGTTCCATGCTGCTTTGTGAACTTTTAATGTCCTGATTAGTTATGATTTCGTACAATAATTGTTTACTATTTACACTGAAGTGTGGTATTAAAATATTAAAATACAAACTTCTAATTCATTTTTTAAATGACTAAAGATATCCTGTGTACCAACCTGAGTATTGTGAAGTAGCATTAAGTTCCCAGTGCTTTGGTGCAATACCGGTACCATCCACTGTCCCAAGGGGCCGTGATCTACTGAATTGACATGTCCCGTCACCTCTGGGACCTGGACAAATCACTTCTTGCATACCCTGACAAATAGAAATGTAAAGCTTTGAAAACACATTGTATTTCATTGATGTATGCGGGAGAAGATAACCGTTAGATAAGCAAAAGCTACAAGTACGCGCCAATGACAGACTGTACCATTTCATACTATCAAGAATTCTAGACAGTGGTGAACACTGCTGAATGTTGATCTTTGTCTGTGTGGCTTGCTGTGAGTGTAAGCACTACATGTATATTGCAGGTCCTGTACTTTGGCTGAGCCAAGACTGTGAATTCCAATTTCCCAAACATGTATAGCTCTCATAATCTCTCCACTCATTTACATGCATTCTGAAGAGTATGTAGACAGACATCTATAATATTACATTGTCCTTCATCATTCATCATATAGGAAAAACATGGTTGTGCAAAATTGTGAACGAAACACGTCAACAGATGTACAATGGTGTGGACAAAATGTAAGAGTTACAAGTTATTTTCAAGTTCACAAAATTTACTAATGAACTAAAAAGAGCACTGAAGAAGACTAGCTTCTTTTAATGTCAGCATATTTTGTAAATATCTTGACATTTTTATCCCATAATAGTTTTTCTTATACAATGATATTCACAGCTGTTATGCCTTGATATCATGTTGTGCTTCTCGATCTGTTTGCATTCATAGGATTTTTTTAATGCAAACAAATACATAATATCAAACACAACTTGATATCCATAAACATCAAAAGCACGTATTTGGGATTCGCACTTGACTTTTAAAAATGTGTTTTCAAATACAACTCTTTCCACCATGGGCCCCGAAGCATTTTTAAAGAATTGAAAGCTGATTTAACGGTACTCACAGCACTGTTTCTTGTGAGATTACAGTTATAACATCTTGGATTGAGGGCGTTAGTTCCACACACCAGTAGCATGTTGTTGGAGATTACCTCTGCTATCCTTATGAAGTTATAACAGTCTCTATCCTGTAATCAAAGGGAGGGGGGGGGGGCAGTAGACAATCAAGCAGTTATTCATAAATAGAGTCATGATGAGAAGTGGCTGTGGGTACATGGTAAACTGACAGTGACACAAGTCAAA
Organism: Lytechinus pictus; assembly: GCF_037042905.1. Lineage (NCBI taxonomy): Eukaryota > Metazoa > Echinodermata > Echinoidea > Temnopleuroida > Toxopneustidae > Lytechinus > Lytechinus pictus. Next base: position 1,690,662 of record NC_087249.1, on the reverse strand, counting down.
GAAACAAAAATAGAAGTACATGTAGCAATTAGTCATATTAACGAAGTAGCAGCAGTAAGTGGTAAGGTAGAACTACAGACAGTAGTAAAAAAGAAGTAGTTGTCTCAGTGTAGTAGTAGTTTAAGTAGTAGAAGTTTAAGAAGTAGTAGTAGTAGCAGTAGTAGTAGTAGTAGTAGTAGTAGTAGTAGTAATAGTAGTAGTAATAGTAGTAGTAGTAGTAGTAGTAGTAGTAGTAGTAGTAGTAGTAGTAGTAGTAGTAGTAGTAGTAGTAGTAGTAGTAGTAGTAGTAGTAGTAGTAGTAGTAGCAGCAGCAGCAGTAGTAGTAGTAGTAATAGTAGAAGTAGAAGTACAATTTTCTAGTACACGAGGTAGCAGTAGCTAAAGTAGTAGTAGTACATACAGCAGTAAAAGTAAAGTACTTTTCCTCATCATTAAACACAAAATAAAACTTACCTTTTTAAATGTTGTACGAGTTCGACACTGAATAAATGCATCGCCATTGTCACAAGTTTTGAATTCTTCAACACTCTGTTGAAATAAAATCAGAAATACCATAATTTCTTATGGGAAGAAGCATACATCCTATGGAATGACATAGTGAACATTTTTTTACTTTATATAACACACATATTTGTTGTATTTCACCATTGTTTATCAATGAACTTTGATTCAAATAAAAATCATACAATTTTGACTGAACACTGTTCAACTAAAAAAAAAAAGGAAGTACAAATAAATGTCCTTGAAAGACAGTTTATAGGTAACCATTTTAAAATCATAATAAAAAGGGATTGGCTATGGATACCTATAAAAGCTGGGTGGAATATACTGTACATGTATCTCAAATGATCTCAAGAAATTATATCTATGCTTACATTGACTTAAATCAAGGTGATCATATTTATAATTCAAAATTGACTCTTGTTGTTTGGTTTTAACTTGGACTTAAGTTTACAGTCTTTAAATTAAGTTTACAGTCTTCACCATCAACCTTCTGTATATGGAGATCATCTTTATAGGCCAAAATAAAACACAGACTGTAATACCAGGGAATACAATACAGAGCTGCCAACCTGAACAAGAACATTTCAGTATTAATAATGCTTAAAATCAGTTATTTTGGTGAGGAAATCAAAATTTTCAAAGAAATACCATAGAACACATAAAACTGAAACTTCAGAAATCAGTATTTTGCATGAAACCATCAGTATTCTTCTCATTTTCCAGTGCTAAATGCAGAAAATCTGTTCTTTACTTGGCAGCGATGAATATACCTCACATACATACAATACAATCTCCATGTACACTAATGCAAAGTCTTGTCTACATGTATGTAGCCCTACTTATGTAAAAATGAATACCTGCAGTATGAAAACTACACATTTTTCTAATTAAAGCCTTACTTTATGAAGATTATTTGGATCATTATGATTTAATGTGAGAAGCATTTCTCTTCCTCCGATGAGGGCACTGTCTGATTCACTCTGTAGAATACGAAAACCCATGGTACCAGGGTTAGAATAAACTTTCTCCACTCCGGCAACTGAAACATTAACATGAACACAACAATAACAAGAATTAATCACAAATTCATTGCATGCACTGAGCACAAAAGGATAACTTCTAAACATGATCATGTTGCACATTACAGAAATGATTTTCTTCCATGATTTTAAAACATTGACGAACTGAACAAAATCCTATACTTCAATATCCAAATAAACCAAAAGGTAGAAAATTTCATAATATATGGTCATATATGAGCAAATTTATTTTTCCAAGTTGCTTATAAAAACTTCTACTATCACTGTATGTCACTCTTGTATGAATTCTTCTTTACCCATTTACTTGATAATGGGGATCCCTGCATACCCTATTGCATAATGCATATCACACTCTGTAAAAGCAAATCAGTGGCCTTTTTTTAAAATTAAACAAGGTAAAATTAACTTGACCTCAGAAATTCAATATCAAATAATAATGAAAACAAAAATGCAGTTGTTGAAATATAATAGTGAACAAGTGGAACGCCTCCGACAGTCTCGCCTGCATAACGCGATTTGATATACCAGCAGTGCTGACTTTGAAAAAGACTATTAAATAATTATTCATAAAAGAAAACACTCATATGATAATAAAATGCTATGTCCATTTACCCAACATGACCTTTGACCATGATCATGTGACCTCAGCTATGTGCAAAACAACTCGATTACCCTTATGTCTATGTTTCATGAACTACGTGTAGATCCATAAACTTTTTAAGTTATGATACCAATTCAACAAATACCCCCAACACGGCCAAAGTTCATTGACCCTAAATGACCTTTGATTTCGGTCACGTGACCTGAAACACACACAAAATATTCAGGGATACATGGTTACTCTTATGTCCCAATTTTCAATGAACTAGATCTATAAACTTTTAAGTTATGATGACAATTCCACAAATACCCCCAACATTATCAAAGTTCGTTGACCCTAAATGACCTTTGACCTTGGTCATGTGACCTGAAAATCGCACAGGATGTTCAGGGATACTTAATTGCTCTTGTATAGGTTTCATCAACAAGATCCATAAAATTTTAAAGTTATGATGATGATTCCACAACTACCCCCAACATGGTCAAAGTTCGTTGACCCTAAGTGACCTTTGACCTTGGTCATGTGACCTGAAACTTAGGCAGGATCTTCAATGATACACTATCACCCTTATGTCCAAGTTTCATGAATTAGGTCCATACACTTTCGAAGTTATGACGACATTTTAAAAACTTAACCTTGGTTAAGATTTCGATATTGATTCCCCCAACATGGTCTAAGTTCATTGACCCTAAATGACCTTTGACCTTGGTCATGTGACCTGAAACTCAGGCAGGATGTTCAGTAATACTTGATTACCCTTTTGTCCAAGTTTCATGAACTAGCTCTATATACTTTCTAAGTTATGATGACATATCAAAAACTTAACCTTGGTTAAGATTTCAATGTTGACGACGCGTCGGAAAAGCGGCGCCTATAGTCTCGCTCTGCTATGCAGGCGAGACAAAAATTGTATCATGCATGAAACTTGCAATGCCTATTCTCTCCATCAGTGTGCATTTCCAATTATAGTAAACTTGGGAAGGAATGTCATGCACATTTCCTGCCCTTTTGAGCATGCTCAGGATTGTGATTCGATGAGCCTGGTTTAGATTATTGAGATTTCCCTGATCAGATTCTAAATGATCTAAAGGGGTTGATATGCTAGACAGTGCAGAAAATACAGTAGTGCTGCATGCAAACTTGGAATGGGCTGAAAAGCACCACTGTTGCATAATAGATTGTGTATTAAAAACCATTGAAGAGGAACCAAATGAAATTTTGACAGTAGTGTGAACATAAAATGAGTTTTTTCTATAAAAATCTGCATATTTAATAGAGAATAATACTTTATTTTAAAATTAATTCAGCTGTGTATCAGAGGGTTTTTTCTGGGGGGACACACTGTGTATGGCTTATGTTTCAAGTTGATTTCTTGGAGACTCTTTCCTTTAATGCATCTTATTTATTTATTTTTATTTATTCATTCATTTATTTATTTTCCACTCTTGGGCTGGATGACCCTCTTCAGCCACAGGCTGTTCTTCTGAGGGGTCCAGTGTACACGTTTAAAAAATACAAACATACAATATACAAACAAATACATATATAAATGAAAAAAAAATCAACAACAAATGTATACATACATGTACATGTATTCCTAGAAAATGCTTCTAATGACTATAGCTTATTAGAAGCATGAAAAACTATATGAAAATATGAAGAAAAAAAAGAATAGTAGGATGGGAGATGAGGGGGGGGGTAGCATGCAGTAAGGGGTAATCATAATAAGTGCTGAGCTAATGTGGTATTAAGCTTCTTCCCAAAGGTAGTAAGAGAAGTTTCATGAGGGATGTGTGATATTAACTTGTTCGATAGCTTTACGCCTTGAAACAAGAAACGTCTTATGCCATATTAAGTTTTGAGGCAGTTCAAAGCCAGTTGGTCATTTCCAGACCGTATACCGTACAGTGTATATGAAATGAAGAGCTTGTTGATTCATGTTTGAGTATTTGAAAGGTGCTTACCTTCAGGAGGTAGAGTAGCAATGATAGGTGTACTGGAATGACTTTGAATTATCAAACATGATAAAATCAAAGTACACACAAGCAGTAGCTCCATTAGGGTGTGATGTAGATCTTCCTGTAGAAACAAAACATTCAGAGGATCTATTACAGATTTGATCTTTGGATGAGATAAGGGAATTGGACTCTGTGAATTGAGTTGCACAAGACGAATAGATAAATCAGAGATGTCATACAGAATATAGTAGGCCTATGGTCATTTTAGCAGGCCTTATGGTAAACTAGAAACATCATTAAATGCAGTAAATTATAATAATAACCTAGCCCTTTTTTAATCGCATTATGTGATAATGAAAAAAAAAATTCCCTCTGATACATTGCTAAAATTTTAATCATTCACTTCAATGCCTATTCATCAAAAGATGTGCAACAGATGTGCATCCATATCCCAATGGAAAATCTGAAATACAACACAATGAAGAATTCAATTTGGGAAAAAAAATTACATAGGGGCTAGGGGAAATTTTGCCCCAAAATACTTAAATGAGCCCTGGAAGAAAAATAAAAAGAGCCATAGAAAATCCCCATTCATAGCTATGTTAAAGCTTTAATATCTCATATTGCAGATTTTGTCAAGGGTAATATGAGTTATGGTCCTTTGAAGGTGAAGGGTACAAAATCCACTTTTTCCAAACTGTTTTGGTGTATTAATGTACATGCACCAAACCAACCTTTTTGTAAGGTTTTGGTTTCATCCGAGTTTTTCACTTTGAATTTCAGTGAAATGCTAGATCTCTTCCGTCTCTGTTAACTTTTTGTGAGTGACTGGCATTTACATATCAACTGCCTACCTTCAATCTATTTTAAACAAGTCGATTTGGAAGCAGTGCTGAATTTGAAAACAGTTATTGAATAATTATTCACAAAAGAAAACATTTGTATCAGATCTCGATCTATAGACTAGTCGTACACATGAATATTCATGAATTGAGCAACCTTGATCATTGAATAAGTGAATTGAGCTGCAATTTCCGGCCGTGCATGCGCAATTTGCGTTTGCGATGTTTTGGAATCGGCAGTGAATTAATTATAACGTGTGAGGAAACTGTTACTGGCTCTAAGTCTAAATCACCAATTTTGAGACTGAGTGATAGAAGCATGGAAAAACAGTGAAACTTGGTGAAATGTAAGTCAAGAATAGTTTTTTAAATTATAGGTCGTGACTTGCTTAATGTTGACTGTTGTTGCACGAGTTTTATGTTTTACACCTACATGTAGATATAGATCTTTGCCACAGTATCAGAGCGAGTTTTGTACCTTGTTGATATTCGGGTAAGTGTAGCGGTAGTGAAGTGGAATGGAGCCTACATGAACATCGCTTGAGGTAATCATAACCTTGTTGTTCATTGAATGAATGAGTAGCCTGGAGGCTTCTGGGGAGTAAAAGTCATCTACTATACGCAGGCTTACTCCCATGAAGCCTGGCACGGCAAAGCATAGGCCCACACGAAGGAGAGTATTTGGAGACAATAATGTTGCTCCAAAATACTTGATTTGTTTAACTTGCTTATCACACAATTTTGTAAATGGAAAAGAAGTTAATTTCCCCCCATTAGGCACTCATAACGTTTTTTTTACAAGAATAATTATTAAAATATTAGGAAAAATCATGTAAGAAGATGAGCAGATACTCACCGATGATCTTGTCGCCATATTTCCGTCTTTGTTCGTAGCCTAGTTACAAGACGCGTAAAAGAGAGGGCGACGATATCATGAGCAGTACCAATTAAAAAAAAAAAAACTTCAATCGGCCGATGAATATCGTGAATTGTTGTGTGATAAGCAAGTTAAACAAATCAAGTATTTTGGAGCAACATTGTTGTCTCCAAATACTCTCCTTCGTGTGGGCCTATGCTTTGGCTTTGCCGTGCAAGGCTTCATGGGAGTAAGCCTACGTATAGTAGATGACTTTTACTCCCCAGAAGCCTCCACTGCTCCAGGGCCAGGCTTAGACCAAAAGCTTCGGTCTCTGTTATGTTGGTTGTTCAGCTGAACTCCGTTGGCTTCACTCACCAACTACAGAGACCGAAGTTCTAGCGCAATCTGTACAGGGGACTCAATGGCCATATGTTTATGTGTATTAAGTTCGGATAAAACAGGGCAGTGAAGTTGTGCGACAGCCGAGGTAAGTCACTGTTTTTTTTTCCTTTTAACTTGATTTTCCCCGTTTTTTGGCAATTAATGCCAAAAGGGAATATTAATTTGCATTTCGGTCGCGTTAATTTTCAAAAGTTTGATTCATTAAAGTCAAGACAAAAATTGAAGAGCCCCGTCGGGGGGATTTTGCATTGTAAGTCCCCTAATGGTGGCTGCACGATAGCGAGCCGTCTGTGTATGAGGAGAAATTTAAAAAATAAAAAAATGTTAAAAAACTCCTCGAAACAGACGGCTGCCAGCTGTCTAGAGACTAGGCCAGGCTATGAATGAGTGGGTCTAACGTTTAACTTACACAGAATCAAGTAGGTGGGACAACACGATAAGAAATGGCGAGAAAACAATCGGGTACAACATGATACAAACAGTATTTCAGAAGAAATTCCACTGTATAGCCTACATAAAATGTCGAGTAATATAATATCATAAAGTTAATACTGAAACCTACCAAAATCTCCAAGTATGATGCTCTTACTCTTAGTTTGACAAACACATCAAATGTGATCGTCAGTTCCCGTTCCGCATCAACAATGACATCACGCTAAGCTCGCACGATCTCAATTATTCCGTTTCTCTCATCATATCATGGACCTATTTAACTAACTTAGTAATTTTGGTCAAAAAAGTAGGGGGGACACAATATCAAATGTCCCCCATACTATTTGTGGTCTTTAATGATGGTAAGAAATACATCATTAAAAATCGAAATAAAACGTGTATTTTAAGGACGAGATGACATTAATTTTGGGATGATAACCTTTTTTTTTTTTGCTTGTCAAATTCAGTTTCGTCGAAATGACCTTAAATTTGGGGTGATAACCTTTTTTTTTTGCTTGTCAAAATTTCCAGCCCCTTGTCCCCCCTACCTTTTGGAAGAGATTTCCGCCCCTGGTCAGATATATATATTATCATAGGCGGATCCGGGGGGCGAGGGGCCCGCCCCCCCCCCCCCCCCCCTGTTGCCGGAGCAAAAGAAAAGGAAGGGAAAAGAGAGGAGAACAAAGACGAGGACAAATATAAGAGGAGGATCCAGTTAAAGAAATAAGATGAGGGGAAGATCAAAAAATTCATGTCACTATAAAAAAAAATTCGCTCGCGCTACGCGCTCACATTGTCTAGGTGATTTACATATCTTGCTCAATATAGAGCTTAAGATATCAAGTTTGAAGTCATATTTCAGCTCGGAAATCGAACTTTCATTATTTTGTTTGATTTAAAATTTGATTTTTACAAATTAACTGCTTTAAAAAATGTCAGTTTATTGTCTGAATATTAATATTTTCTGCTCGCTCGGACAATTTGATTTGTCAGGTAGCTATTATTTTTGTGTATTTAAGTTCTCAAAACATCCCTATTCAGGTCTGATTGTCAAAAAGTGTCAGCTATAGCGCTGCACGCTCGCATGTTGATTGGTGAGTTATGTTTATCTCGATATTAAATATTCAACAAACCTAAAAATAATCCCCATTTCATGACAGTTTATCAAAAATTTCGGCTCGAAATTTGCACTCGCATTATCAACTCCTGCTTCTTTTTTCATAATTACAAAAGTGCTTAAAATGTCCAGTTTTCAGGCCATAATATTAACAGATTTCGTGCTGTCATAGGCTTATCAAATTAATTGATAAGATATTAATTCAACAATTAAATTGTCCTTTTTTTCAGAATGGAATATCAACAAGTTGCATCTCGCGCTTAGGAAGAGGAATATAGGAAGATAGTCATCATGTCAAAACTCAAAGCAATAATAATGAAAAATGCTAGCTCTTTGTTATTAAAAATTAATTGCGACCCATATCTACCTCATAATTTTCCTACAAAGTGCTTGAAATATAGAGCTTAAATTGGCCTCCATTTCAGATTAGAATATCAAATATTTTAAGCTCGCGCTTTGCGCTCGCTATTTTCATGTTAAAAATGCATTCAGAATTAATGCTCAGATTCTAGGTTTAGATAAGCAGCTTGTTCTCTATTCAAATCATTATCCTGTTTCAGGTCAGAATATCAAAAATTTTCGGATCGCACTATGTGCTCGCATTATAGGAAGATCCCCAATTACTCATCCTTTTTATTATTTACAAAACATGAATATGTGTCCTGTTTGTAGGTCTAAATTTCGAATTTTTCCGCTCGATTGCTTAGTTATATGAAAATCTCGGTTGCAAAAGGGGTTAGATCCATTTTTCATCAATTTGATTTTTTTTTTGTCTCAATGTATAGACTTTTAGTAGCTCTATAAGATCATTAAGATGATACCAAAGAAAAGTTGAATTTCCCATTAAAAAGTGAATAAAAATGGCAAATAAAAATCACTTTTTTTCATAAGGGGTTAGATCCAGATCAGTTTGGTTGCAAGAGGGGTTCGACCCACAAAGATTTTTTTGGAAAAAAATATTTTTTTAAATATGAAGACAGGTAGATTTCTTTTATACCCAATTTTATGTTCACTTGGTAGGGTATCATGAAATTTTAGTTTCGCATAAGAATATTGCAATATGGGAGAATAAAAAAAGGATTTTCTTGGAGTGGAGCTTTGCGCTTGCATTATCAATGTAGATAGATCCACAATCCTTTTCCTGATTTACAAAACATCAGTGAATAGTGTGTCCCGTTTTTAGATCTTAATCTCGAATTTTTCCGCTCGCGCTTCGCGCTCGCATCAATTGTTTAGTTATATACCTATCCTGTTCACGATTACAAAAAGTGCTTGAAATTTCCATTCTTTTGGTAGAAATGCCAAAAATTTTCAGCTCGCGCTTTGAGCTCACATTATTTGATTGTTTAAATATGTAACGTCTTCATGTCTAACTGCAAGCAATCCTTAACAGGTCACTTGTCGATCAGATCTAAACGTACACATTAAAAATTTCTGCTCGCGCTTAGCGCTCGCAGTAATTATTTAGTTGCATACACGTCTGTTCAGGATCACAAACATTGCCCAGAATTTTATGACAAAATATATGAAATTTAAAACAAATTTAGCACGCGCTTCGCGCTCCCACTATTTAGATAAGGCTAATGAGATTATATCATATTTATGTTGAGTTAAAAGTAAAGCTAAGAAGTGACTACTAGGACTACCCCTTCAAAGAAACAAACAAAATCAACTTCGAGCGGCCTATCGGAGAGAATATGGCTGAAAAACTTTCCGCCCCCCCCCCCCCCCTATTGACGAAGGCTGGATCTGCCCCTGTATTATGTAGGTTTTAACTGAAAATTAAAATATTATAAACTTGTATAAAATTATTGAAATGGCTGCAGTCGCCACATATTATTGCAGTATTCAAACCACAGCTTTCCATAGTGATTCCACATTGGACTGAAAAGAAAAGCAAGAATTAAAAAAATATCGACAAAGAATTTATTTATGGGAATTATGCTAACATGTCAAAGTTATCTCTTATTTTTCATATCTCTCATGAATTTATTTTTCATCAGTAATAAACTCACGCTTATACGTACGTTGCATATTCATCTCTCCTTTCAAAACTTGCAAGAAATGGAGATCTTGACCCTAAAACTTGAGTTGGAGAAGAAAAACTTGCCGGCCTATCACAATTTACCCCTTGAATTAATTTAACTGCCCAAATCTATGAAAGCAGATTTGGAACCACTGAACTACTAATACATATTTACTTGTATTTTTTTAATGTTATTATTTGGGCATGCAATTCCATGCTTTAGCGGGACCGTTTCCAGTCTTAGGAGATGTTGCCAAAAATATTTACTCTAAAGAAGATGCAAATTTACAAGTATAGATCAATTTTAACTAGTAGCAAATCGATCTATGCTTGTTGATACAAGGACCAGAGCAGTGATCACTTGCAAAGTTGTAATTAGTTGCACTGATATATGATTAATTTAGATACCTAAACCTGACTTGCAATCGCTTGTAAGTTCCTTGCAACATAACACTAAACATCGGGCAGAATCGTGCACTATTGATTATTATTTAGAATACATAATGAGAATTATCATTGTCTATGCTATGGGGTATGACCTATATCTTGATCCTCTGTCTTTAATTGATTTTATATTGATTGTATAGATATTATGATCCTTTATTGAAAATGAAATGAGACAAAATCAATAAAACAACAGTATAATTAGTACACATTTTTAAGGTAAACTATGTATTTTCGACCTCTACCCTTAAATCTAACCAGCCAATTCTATTTTTTTTCTCATATAGTTCATGGAACCAAACTTGAAATTTGAAACTATGGGATCAAGGATTGAAGTAAGCGGATGTATACTGCTCTGCCATGACGAAATTTCCCCTTTCAAGGAAAACCAATCATTAGTAATATTCAATTGGTCAAACGCCATGCCCGCTTAAACTGATTTGATCTCATCCCATTACGAATAATAATGGTCAATAACTTTTTTCCTATATATGCAACAAGTTTCCCCAATATTAATTGCATAGTGTACCACTCCCTCGTCACATTCATCGTCACTGCCTACTTGATTTGATTATTGTAGACCTATACCAACTTGGTCTAATTCTCAGTTGGCCTATGCACATCTAACACAATTCATAATGATATATAGGTAAAGTATCCACAAGAAATTCAATACGTTTCATAACGGATACAAGGGATATTGATCTTGCTGTTATTCTATGAAGAATTCAATATCAGGAAATAGAAGCCGAAAGTACAATATAGATCGGAGTTCCTATGTTTATCTGATTACTTTCACTTCATTTTAAACTTAATATATTTATCTGGTAAAAATGCAACCAACTAAATCATGAATAGTGACAAATTAGATCATAATTGATAATTTAGGAAAAATTGTTTATTGTTATCTTCAATTCATTTATTACTATCCGAAACAAGGACTGGAAGCCAATCAACTTCATAATCCTTTGTTCAGTATCGTGATTTAACTTAAGTGAATATAGTACAGAGTCTTTGTTCACCAGCTTTCAATTCCCTTGAATATGTAATATTCCACATTTTCATACTAAGTATCAGATCAATTATTTTTTTAAACAATAAGATTAATTTTTAATTTGGAGCCTACTATCTTTCTTTTTATTATTCTCTTCCTCAACATTTTACTTCCGGAAGGCATTTTCTTCCTTAATCAATAGCCATCGTGCGCACAGCTTTTGTTTTATTCAGTAATTGCATTTTTTAAATCTCAGGCGACCAAGATTATTTGCCAAGGAGGGCCGGATAGGGGGGGGGGGGGTGGGAGTTTTATAGGGATGTGGCATACTTATATATCTTTTCAATACTTCCCCTTCCGTCTTTTCTTCGCTCGTTACTTCTTCTCTACCCCGGCCATCATTTTGGGAAGTAAGAAAGAGCGACCACCCTTGCCATTCCTAGTGCTGCCCCTCTGTGCACAACATTTCAAAATTAAATTAATAATAAAAAAGACTTGGCTATAGACCAAATAGTAAACCAAATAACAATAAAACCATATAGTAATTGGACGGAATGATGACTACACCTATTAATATTAGATCGAATAATTTCTATTAGATCTGGCCGTTGACCAAGTGGTAATAAACCGATCCGGACGATGGACCCTTTGAAATAGTTGTTTGAAGGTTATGTGAAACAAATCAGAGTGGCGTATTAAAAAAAAAATGATTTTAATCATCTTCAACACTGAAATAAAAAGCCCCCCCCCCAAGAACCATGTGGAGGGGGCTTTGGACGAAGGGTGTGGTCGGGTGTGGTTCTCCCTAACGCAACGCTACACACCAGTTCGGTACCTGTAAGAGGTAATTTAATTAAAACCTTCATTGGCAATTTAGATTGATTTTGAGGAGTTCGATTCTTGAATAGAAGGAGGAAAAAGAAAAATTTTTACAGTGTAGAACAAAGTACAAAAAGTACAACAAAATGGTAAGCCTACATATCAAGTTAAGGTATAAGACGAAGTTCAAGTTACTAGGATAACACACGCTGTGTCCTTGCACTGTTCTATTACTCAAGGCCAACCACTCACCATCATTTCCGCATCGATCAATATACCATGAAATACCAGAAATATGATAAATTGTTGTCACACTGATATGTTAATGAAATGAGAGGGGAAGGTTGCCAATCACAGCGAGATCTATTTTCCTTGACCGTGTACGGGACAAGAACTTCCTGAAGTCATACACGGAATCTAACTAATCTTGGATTATCATTAGCGTTAAGATAATCACCTTTCAACTAAAAATAATAAAAGTAAAGAGGATGTATTTAGTACCATACTGGTACCTTATATACCACGGAGATCAACTCCCCACTGGGTGGGTCAAGAACTTATCACAAAGATAACTGTGATAATTCATCGTGGTCATCCAATATCACATTACTTTATATGAAGCAGGAAGATACATGTACTGATTCAATTACTGCAAAGGCTGTATAGAGCCATACCTTTTGGTAATAAAAGCCTATCTAGTATTTTAAAAATGTACGGAAATAATAAAATTTCCAGACGTATTCCCTCGAAAAAGAGGGAAATAAGAGTAAATTGCCATACAGTGCATCATTTTCCATTAATATTTCATTAATCCCTTGAAAATGGTATTGATAAAAAAATATAACTAGGTGTGATCAACCCGTCCCCCGTTTCTCCATATCCTTCATTGTTAGTCATTATTAGGCCCTATTTTTCTTTTCTGCATTTTCTTGAATGAACCCATCCCAAGTATAACACCAATTCCATATGACAATTTCAACCACCCCACCCTTTTCGTCTCCTGAATGAAACAGATGCTACCTCAGTCAATCTAAGGTTTGATATGAACACCAGGCTAACTTTAAAGCAGGAGCAAGGAAGAATAGGAAAACGTGACAATTGAACGTTGTCAGGAAAAAGGAAGAAAGAAACGCAGACCCGCATTTTTACTACAACTGCAATATAATGAAATCAGACACGACAGAGATCGATTAACACCATTATGCGCATGCGTTGTCTTCAAAAGCGATCACCAACTTTATCGAGGAGAATGAACTGAGTCACGTATGCGGTCCGATGACAGAGAGAGAGAGAGGGAAATAAGAACGTTTGCGCAGCGACCAATAATAGTCTACCAGTCTCCAAGAGTTTGATTTCACTTCTCATTCCAAAACCAACACGAGATATAACAGTTTGTTAAACCCAAGTTTTCCAACGAGATTCCATTCTCATTTCCTCCGTTACCAGTGAAGTCAACAAACATTCGCAACGATACCTGTATCGTATCCCTGGGGAATTGGATTGCTGGAATCAGTACATGCCTCAGCAGGACTTTATCATCTTGATATTTTATTGAAAGTGATAAACTAATCAGGACAAAAATTATTATTAAATATAATTTTAATAACTGTAATCAAGTTCTTGTTTCTTGTTTTATCACCAATTAGCAAGTCTGGAAATCTTGATACATTGGTGATGAGGATACAACTTCTTCAAAGAACTCTATAGGCATCAAAGTCAATTGATCGTCATAATTATGGAGAACTCAACAGCCAACATGTCATCTTCGGTTGATGATTTGACAACAGAGATACCAGCTAACAAGGAACTGGCTGGTCACAATCAGTTTATCATAATTTCTGTCTGTTACATCATCATCTGTGTCTTCGGCATCGCTGGCAACTCGATGGTCATCGCCGCTGTCGCACTCTGTCGGAAACTCCAGACACCGACCAACGTGTTCGTGGTCAGTCTAGCCATCACCGACCTGCTCTCTTGTTTGACCCTCCCATTTCAGGTGGTCATGTTTCTGAGCCGCGATGACAGCACGCGTCTTCCTAACGGACTATGTGCCTTCATCGGAGCTATCAGCATCATCTGTTTGGTTGGGAGCATCTTAACATTAGCTCTGATAGCATTCAATCGATGTTTCCTCATCACACAACCAAGGAAGAGATATTCTTGGCTCTACACCACCAAGAAATTATTCGCAATGACTGCCATGGCTTGGTTGTACCCAACCTTCATTCTCGTCTTGCCCCAAGCCATGGGTGTCGGCCAGCTTGGTTACTCACCTTCCTATCGAGCTTGTCTATGGAATGAATCTCATCCATACGCATTTGTGAACGATATCTTGGTTGCTATCACGTTCTTATTCACATTCATAATCATTCTCTTCTGCTACATCAAAATCTGGATCTACATCCGGCACCACGTTCGTCGTCTGCGAACCCACTCATCTTCAAAAGTTCCCGCCAATGAACCTAGCAACCTCGATGACATGAGCAGTACTCAGGAACACCATACGGATACCAGTGCAGGTCCGAGTCAAGGACATGGCCACGCCCCTGCTAACGGAGGTTGCAAGCTGGAAAAGAAGAAACGAATTAAAACAGTGAGCACGCGTGAGATCGAGATAACCAAGAACCTCTTCTATGTTGTTTGTGCATTTTTTATGTGTATCATCCCGTATACCATCACGCTAGTACTTCCAGTAGATCCGATCCTAGATCTTCTAGTTCTTTACGCAAGTATCCCACTTGTCTTCAATGGCTGCGTAAACCCTATAATATACGCATACAAGCACCCTACTATGAAAGTGGTGTTTAGATATATCATCAAGTGTCAAATAGCTTCGATCCCTAAACCTTCGAAATGCCTCCGCCGTGCGCTGAGCCTACATCAGAACTCTGAGGTGAGAGGGGATGGGCAGATCAAGACAATTCATCAAAGAGATGGTCATCCTTCATTTTGTAGTTTGAAGAGGGAATCGTTCATGAGACAAAGCTCGAACAACCCATCTTCAAGATCGCTTGGTAGCCTCAATAAGCACGATATATCACCAAACAGACAAAATTCAACCAATGCCTCCACGAGATCATTTGGTAGCCTCAGTAAACCCGATAAATCACAGAGCAGACACAACTCAGTCGGTAGTTACAAAGGAATCACTCGCTAACACTTCCACTCCTCCATGTAATCGAAGACTTTTTAACTTATTGATAAATATTTGAAATTAGCCTTCTCAGTATGATGTAACCATATGATGATACAGACTAAGTGCATTTTGAAAATTGATATTTCAATTTGTGCCTTGATACTTTTCATGAAGCAGATGATGACGATGATTACAAGATATTGTCTGGCGCCATTATTCTGTTTAAAGACATTAAAGAATAAAAAAAAATCATAAAAAGTAGGATCTTGAATGTTTTTGAAGCAGGGTGTAACTCTGGATTAAAGTTGTGAGTGCCTCGCATGAAAACATGAAGTCAGTAATACTGGTCGTATGAAGTAGCCCATGACGCCATCAATATAATGGATTGTAAATAGGATTGATTTGTCGTTGAATATAATTCAATGTCATGACTTTTCACAAAACATTGAAAAGATTTCTGTCGACAAATTTTCTTTCGGAGCTTTGTGATCCACATGAGAAGGTCAAAGAACGAAGACTGTCATGTTAGTATTGATTCGTGATAATCATTGCATTCGTGGTTGAAGCAAATTAAAGATCACAGTAGAAATTGTCCAAATGTTCAAGTTATATCTTAATGATCATTATTTGACATTGTTCCTACCATGGAGTTATCATTAGATAAGTTGGGTACCAATCTTCATACATCACAATAATCCAGTCTGCCTTGAACCTGCTCTAAAATGTCTAATTGTAGCATTCTTTAGACCCACTTATTGTATGATTGTATTTTCCTTTGGGCTTGCCTGATATTGCCATTATAAAATGATGAAAAGCGGCCTATACGCGCTATCATAGAAAAATAGTCCTAGTTATTTCTTCAAGTTTTGTTCTTAAAAATTGTATGTTTCTGAAATATTATGGGACTTAATTGCTTTATTAATTGACTATTATTGTAGTAAAATTGCATTCAGATTAGGCACAGTTGGACCCTAGATCGAAAAAATCGAAGACAAATAACACTTAAATTTTTGTATCGGAACACATTGGAAAGATTGCATAGATTCATAAATCAAGTGTGTTGCATCATTGAGTTTAAAAACTTTAGGCTAAATTTGGCGCTATTCAGCTAAGTCACTCTGATCGCATGCGGGCTGTTCTTTTACAGGAAGTTGATCTCATAGTCTCCTTGACATATGTACTTTTTAGATAATGCATAATTAATCTACAGTAAGTTGTTTGTTTGTTTTAACTCCGTTTAAGTCGTTCATGGCACGAGTATAGTGGTTTATTCTTTATCATATTCCTTCCTCCAAGCTTGTTTACTATACTGTGTGAAACACAAACAACTGAGCTACCACGACATTCGCGTGATAATACCAGTCAATGTAATTTCCAAGTGTTTATGCACGTTTACTTTTCGGTTTTCGATCCTGTAAGCGATGATTAATGTGTAATCATTAGTAAAAATATGTCACCGAAAACTTGATATTGCAACTTTCCCATGCAGATTTGGAGCCCGATGTTTAACTAGCCAACACCGCTTGCCCGGTCCGCTTCGCAATTAATGGCCAAACAAGTTAAGAACACAATTTGTAACGATTTCTTTGGTGGCTTTCAAAATAAATATCATTTAACATGTACGTAGATTTTAAACCAATAGTTGGGATCTTGAAGATAACACAAATAAGGTTGAAAGTAAATTGGAACATTTACAAGAGTACAAACAACGATGGAATCGTATCATTATATTCATACATCATTTTTTTAAATTATTCATTGAGATGATATACAATCCCAGGGACATAACCCTGGGATATTATATTCTCAAGCGATGGTAATTTCATATTTCCTGGTACTTTTTAATTGCTACATTTCTAATCTCTCTGTATTACAGTACTCGTATTGTAGGTATAACTCTTCGTTTTCAGTTTCCTCAAAAAGGGGCTTTCTACCAATCCAGGAATGGAACAAGTGAGATAGTTGTCCAATTCGATGACAATCTTTTCACAATGTCTGGTCATGGACCCTGGTCGGTCTGGTATATCAATAGCATTTCACACTACAGGCTTGGTATCCGATTTCGATACCTTCATTATTCTGCTTTTTGGGAAAGAATCGCGTGTTGAGGTAAAAACAGCATTATCCATGCTATCTAACGTCAAGTTTATTATTCTCCAATCCTTTGTGTGACATGCTTGAAAAAGTGTATTTTCATGTTTAATATTTTAGGTAGGAAATGGCTCCAATTTTTATCTTAGTCTTAAAGTAAAAAAATGAAAAAACACTAACGGTTTTAAGGTTGCCAATAAATTGAAATATTTGTTGCTTTATAAAGATTAGCTAAATTATTGTCAAAGCTTTTATTATATAGGAATGTGAGTTACTAACAACTAAATACATTTTGTGGAAAGGTAGTAGACGTAACTTAAGCTCGAGTCACACTGGGTGAACATACTCCAGACCAACCAGATTATTAAGGCTTTAATAATAACACACCTTCGGTCAGTTATAGGGATTCCATTATGTTCATGTGACTCTAGAATTATGCATTTTTTTCAAGATCAGGAACTCGAAAATATGTTTGATGCATTAATTTACCCACAACATAATGCCTGATGTAATTCTTTATATAATGCTACAAACATTCAAAAGAGATCCCAACCCAAAATAATATCTTTTGACGGTCTGGGACCCTTAACGCAAAGCTTAGCAATGATCGTAGAACATTTTTCTACGATTGATTGCATTGACTACAATGTACAATCAATCGCAAAAATCAAGCGTACGATCAATCGCTAACCTTTGTGTTACGGTTTCACCGCCATGGGCGGAAATCCCAGGGGGGGGGGGGGGGCAGGGGGACGCGTCCCCCTACCCAACATAGTAGGGGGGACGCAATATCATATGTCCCCCTACTATTTTTGGTCTTTTATGATGGAAAGAAATACATCATTCAAAATCGAAATAAAACATATTTTGGACGAGATGACCTTACATTTTTGGTTGATAACCCCCTTATTTTTTTGCTTGTCAAATTTATTTTGGTCGAAATGACCCTACATTTGGGATGATAACCTTTTTTTTTTTTTTTTTTGCTTGTCAAATTTACCAGCCTCTGGTCCCTACCTTTTAAAGGGAGAGATTTCCTCCGCCCTTGTTCACCACGAGTGTGACTGCATGGACGATAATGATAATGTAGAGATGACACCCCTAGACAAGCTGCTGATTCTATCTCATCAGATCAAGGATGAATGCTTCCTGATTTCCTGTCTACTGCCCATTTTGTAAATTGATTCCTTCACTCTTTTTGGATGGAAGCCATTTGTAAAGTGAACATACATTCATCATATGTTCACATACTCACATACAGGATTGCTGAGCGGGGGTGGCTGGGTAGTTCTTTATGAGTGTTCTAAAATGGACAGTTAAAATCAATTAAAAAAAAATCAGTCCCCACCTCACCACGACACACATTTACACATCGCATTTTTACTTTTGCCTTGCTCCTTGAAAAAAAAAACCTTTTCTGCCAATAGATGTATCAGCATTTACCCCCCCCCCCCCTTCCTCATTACGGGGACGGTTATATCTGCCAACTTTTTTCATAGACCTTTGACAGTGTGTTACGGGTGTAGTGATACAGACAAGTGTAATGATTATGGATTCATTTCCATAATGTATATCATCTACTTCTTGTAGAAAGTTTTCCTGATATTTGTATGAAACAAGAGACCCTCGAGTATGTGTTTTTTCTTTGATTCTGTAACTACTAAAATATTTGTTTTGATCATCGTTTTGTATGAAACGATATAATATTGGAAAGTTGGCCTACATAATATTGTCTGTATGAAGGCCATGGAATACATTTTTTTGCAGGAGTTTCTGCATTTATTGTAAAGTCAAAATAAATTTACAATACATAAACATAATCATAGTATGACATGAAAGTACATTGTAATGTGACAAATTTATAGCAGTGTGATAACAAATTTTAGACATGAATACAATTTCAGGATAAGACAAAGTAGTGAAAAATAAATGCAGTGGCAAACTTTCATTACATTCCATTGTCAAAACATGAGTCACTCTTATGAACGTCTATGCGTTCCACAAAATTCATCCATTCACAAGTCTCAACCTTAGGAGTTTATAGTTACTTGCACTTATATCTCATAGCTTTTCAATGACTTTCCCATGCTGGACTGGCTGAATGCCAAATGTTCATCTTGAACATGTTGAACAACGCGTACAGGAAAAAGAAGTGCAAGTTTGTCTTTAAAGAATGAATATAGTATGTCGGGATGGCGCCACAAGGGGAAGAACGAACGCCCATTTTTTTTCTCTAAAAAAATTGTGGGAAGGGGTAAGATGGTAGAAAGAGAACGAAAAAAAAATGTCTAAAAGAGAGATCTGGATAGTGAACATTGTTAAAACAAACTAGGAATTGAATAATCAGCTAGCTTCAACTGCAACCTCAGTCATCTTTGACAATTTCGACGTCACATATGACTAAAACACTATTATAATGCAGTAAGATATATGACCAGACATCACCAGCTGAATATTGGTCTAGTTGTTAAAAGTACAACCCTCTTATTACCCCCTAATCATGCTGATATTGAAACAAATGACGTCACTTTTGGCATGTTTGGGTTGAAATATCGCCTCTCCTGTGTAATGTGTTCAATTGGTTAGAATATCTTTGGACTCGACATATCACATGAGCAAAACACACAATCTGATTTGCTGATCAGGTATTATTTAAAATTGTAATGTTTAAAAATATATCAACGTTTTAACAGCAATGTTTATTGTTCAAAAATTAACATTGCTCTTTAAATTGTGAAATATTTGTACAATTTTTTTTCAAACAATTCCCAACAATTATAGTAAACAAGGCTGTGTCAGAATTTTGTTTGATTGTATCTTTATACTTGAGCATGTAATAAGCCGTGGGGTTAAAGACCTGAGGATTTCTTTCAATACAAATGCATAATTTTTTAATGTTTTGATGACAATAAGCAAACTCAGCTGTTGTTGATTTATTTTCATTTAATTTATTGTTCTATTGATATTCTGATGTATTTTGTTCAGTTCCTTGATGTATATATTCATTAAATCTATGGGATGGTCAATATAAATGGTTTGATTGTACTTTATTTACAATTACTAAAATTTATGTGCCCTGTGCAGAGGGAGATAGAGATAGAGGTAGGTGAGGGAGGAAGGAAGGGAGAAAGAGAGAGAGAGAGAGGGAGTGAGAGAGAGAGAGCGGGGGAGAGAGGGGGAGCGGAAAGGGGGGACGTAACAACAGACGCCCCCCCCCCCCATGAACAACGCCTCTGCGCTGACGCCCATGGGGGATGGACGTAGAAAGAAAGAGAGAGGTGCAGAGGAGTTAGTTGTAAATGATTGTCTTGAGCGGATCTAAATCAAATTTATAAAATTAAATCAGGTTGCTGATCTGTATTTTTACAAATGAGAATACGAGGGTGCCTGCACAATAAACAGGTATTTGCTATGTAATAGATCGCTTATGCAATAGGACCACAGGGATAAAAATGGGATTATATTTTTTCATATTATATAAAATGATGGAAATGTGCGGATCCACAGCAACACTGGCGACCAGCTGGGGGGGGGGCTTGGAGGGTTCTTGCCCCCCAACTTTGTCACGAACAAGAAAAAAATAAGAGAAAAGGAAAGAAAATAAAAGAGAAAAAGGTGAAACTATTACATTATTTTCTGAATATTATGTCAAAATCTCAACAACAACAAAAATTTGTAAAAAAAAATTGGCTTGCTCGCTCGCAACTTTTTATAAATTTTATGCGATACGCTGTATCTAGCCCCTTCAAATATTTTGGCTCATAACGCCACTGCACAGCGATGGTATTTCAGTCAGTATGAGTATAATCATGACAGTACTGTCATGGATTTGACATGTGCTAGAAATCCTATAAATTTTTTTTCGACCGCATTGCTGCAAGCTATTGATGTTAATTGTTCATTCATGTTTCATGTATCGATAATAAAAATAAAAAAACATGATCGGGGAGGGGCGGAGGGAACAACATATCATATCGTAAGCCATAACCCTTACTTGAAAGTCTTAACGAGGAAACATTCCTCAATCATCGTCAGTTTCATGACGGGCCTACACTTAAAAATGCAAATTATAAAAGAGAAAGGGGTCAATATACAACCTAGTTTAATGGATTTATACATGTTTATAAATATAATAGTAGTTCCAGACTTGGCTGGTACCCACATGATGTGGTATAAACTACGCTACTATACCTCAAACATTGCGCAAGAACACCCCCCCCCCCATACAGACAAAGAAGGTCTAAATCACTGGAGGCGCAATAGGGGACGGGTGGGGGTAGGTCCTGGTCGCCCCCTTACATTTGTTCAAGTATTGAACATAAAATTTAAAAAAGAGCAAGGAAGGAGCAAAAACAACAAACAAGGTGACGAGAAGAAAAGAAAAAGAGAGACTAGTATCAAAAGTAGAGGCTTTGATGACCTCCGTCAATTGAGAACGATGACGTAACGTTTTGGCCGCCCCCTATCAAAATATCCTGGTGTAAATATTGAAGCTAATTGTGCTTAAAATCTTTTTTTTAATATCCATGTAATATATTTTTCAATCTTCCATACGTAGTTATTCGAAGATTTCCTTGGCGTTTTGGTAAAAAATATCCCCCACTATCATTGGCGTAGGGTTATCACTGTTCGTGTTGTTGTTTCTGTTGGTTACCGGTAAATTTGTGGTTCTGTAATTAAGTTATTCCTCACTGCATATACGATAAACAACCACAGTCATACATTAAGCTAATATCCTATACTGGATAAACGATTTTCCTTCTCACTAAACCCTGCTATTCTCATTGGAACATCACCTGTCATCGTTTTCTACCATGGTTGACCCCCCCCCCCCATTAATATAGAGGGGACCCAGTCACAACCATATTCTCAAGTTTCATTCATTTCAATACCCTTTCCTTTTAACTGAATACCATCGACAATTACAATACAATAAATCATTTACATAAGAAACAGTTCATTACCGTCGCAACTCTTACAAAATTTAGTGACTTAGGTCTATTGAAATATAAAACAAGATATTCTTAAAAAACACAGGTGAATTATAATTGCAAGCCCCCGTAGATGGCCCATCCGGAAAACCAAAGTTACGATATTAAATAATTGTGAAATGTGAAAAAATAGTAAGCTCAAACAAACAGAGAAAAGAAACTTTTATGAGAAGAGACACTATTATTGGAATATCAGTTTTAATATAGCAAACAAAATCTCAATGACCCCCGAAAATGAAATGAATAAAAATAATAATATGAATACACACTAATAAATAACAATGACAATAATAATTCAAAAAGAAAATAAAGAAAGAAAAGAAAAAATATATAGTTCAGTAAAGACCTATTCCATCATGCGATTTGGGCCTGATTAAAATACACATCTGAAAGGATACGCACGTTGTATGAAATAGAGGGAATCTAAGTAGAAAATCACATTTGAACATGACACTGATGATAGCAGCTGTCTAAATCTATATAACAAAACACCCATCTACAGCTTCATGAAGGTAGTCGTCGGTAAATCCAGATGAAAAACTCACAAATTAGAATGATTTAATTTGGTTTAAAAAAGGCCTTTTTATTCTGAAAACGATCCTACTCTTCAGTATAGCAATGGTGTGCCCAGTAGTTTTTATTCCATATGGAATATACCATATGGTATACACCATTATCAATATTATGGTATATACCATCATCAATCCGCATCGTAATCTTTCTTATCATCATCATCATCATCATCATCATCATCGTCATCATTATCATCATCATCATCATCATCATTATCATCATCATTATCATCATCATCATCATTATCATCATCATTATCATCATCATCATCATCATCATCACCATCATCATCATCATCATCATTTCTTTTCATATTGGGCAGGTATAGCAGCAATAAACGATAAACATGTCTGGATGAATGGTAGTACGTTACTGTCTGTTAGTGCTTGTGTTTTCATTCAAAATGTTATGGAGAATAAGCTTGTGACATCATGCGATCGTTGAGTAAATGTTTTTTTAAGGAAAAAAGTACAGTGTTTTCTAAAGGAAGTGAAGAAGGAAACAGACAACACACTATAAGGTGAGAGGTTAAACAGAATAACAACAGCTTAAAAGTCACTATAGTCTCATGCAAAGAAACTTGGATTATAACAAAAGTAATTTATTGCTATATCCATTAAAATATATTTTTAAAGATAATAATATAGTAAAATAATATAAGTAACACATGATCCATTAAATTGTATAGTACAGTTGGATTATGAGTTTTGGAATTTTTCAATCAGTTATCAAACGAGAAAATGAGTTCAGACTATAGCTCAGACACACCATTGCATTACATTTTCAAACACAAAATCCACAGAATTAAAGTCTCGGATAGGTAATTTGGCATATTTCCATATAAAGGCATTGTGACTCTTCTCTATCTTCACTTCATCACCCACCCCCCCCCCCCTCATCCAAGCAGCAATTTCCTGACATTGGGGTATATAGGCCGACATGTGTTTTACTTCAACAAGGTCCTGAAGGTAGTCAATTCATGTATGGGGTATTCCACTCCATTTGTCCAGTCTGCATAAATTATGCGTTGCTATTCCAGACAACACTATGATCGCCATACCAAAATCTTTTTAAATATGTGTAATGGACTCGAATATATTTTCATAAATATTGAAAGCGTATTGCATAAAAATACTCGTACAATTGCTTTCAAGCACTTCGAATCCGAAACCTTTATTCTTATATTATAATCTCGAGAACAATGAATTTTCATGATTATTGTGATAAATCGTGTTAAGCACATTCTACGAAAGACTTCCCAAAACTGTTGGTGACTTGCCATATTGTGTTCCCCCTCCTTGAAAACTGGGAGAAGAAAGACATTAATTGCCCCATTCTCCCCCTGAAGTAAAGTTGTATGAAGGTGTTCCATATTGCTTAAATTCAATTTGATGCTGGATTACGAATTGCCAAAGTGTTTGTTGACTGATTTATTTTCTTGTTCGACTGAATTAAGTGTGTGTTTCAAATCAATTTGAATGAGAGTGACCTCGCTTCCAGACGAAAGAATTATCGCATCGATAAACGACGTATCGATAAACGACGCATCGATAAATGACACATCGTTAAACGACGTACATGTTTAGGATGTATTGATATGGGAGGGATTGATAAAGGGTATTTGGATGTTTTTTAATTGATTGATTATTTTGATGATACGATATGTCGTGCGAGAAGTTGGTAATAAGAAGCGTTAAAAATTAACCCAATTTGGCTTTCCTTTGGCAAAATACGTGCAAAAATCATGAAGATCAATCCACGACAATCACGAAACCTCTAGTTATACCATGGATCCTATAGTAGATCCATGGTTATACCGAGTTCCGCCCGCATGCAGCTCATATTCGTTGACGTCGATAATGCTATCGATTTTGATTGACAGTGGATATGACGTGGATATCGATGTCTCACTATTGTTCTGTATTAATACAACTCATTTAACCTTCAAACAATAAATACTGGTAAACTAACTCTATCCACGCAGAAACGCAAGTCAACACTTTAACCAATCACATTATCACTTTTTAACGATTTTAACATAACACAATTAATGTTAAAGGAGAATGAAACTCTTGGAGCAAGTTAGCTTTTGTGAAAGCAGAAAAATCAAAGAATAAGATCAACAAAAGTTTGAGTAAAATAGGACTAGCAATAGAAGAGTTATGAGCATTTGAATGTCGAGATCACTAATGCTATGGAGATCCTCCCATTGGCAATGCGACCAAGATCTATGATGTCACAGATGAACAACTCTCCCCATTTGGACACTGAAAATATACCCCAAAACATCTCTTTTTGCTCATTCTAATCATTTGACAAACGATTCATCAATGATATAATGTTGTGAAACCTCTGTACTTGTCCTCTCATATAAAGAGAACACCTCACCTTGTGATAGA
Organism: Lytechinus pictus; assembly: GCF_037042905.1. Taxonomy (NCBI): domain Eukaryota; kingdom Metazoa; phylum Echinodermata; class Echinoidea; order Temnopleuroida; family Toxopneustidae; genus Lytechinus; species Lytechinus pictus. Next base: position 1,665,434 of record NC_087249.1, on the reverse strand, counting down.
CTCTATAAAAGTGAGAATATAAGTGAAATAAGTACTAAAGTAATGAGGGAGTTGTACGTGTGTGACATCACGGATCTTGGTCGCATTGCCAATGGGAAGATCTACATGGCATTAGTGATCTCAATATTCAAATGCTCATAACTTTCTTATTATTCATTCAATCTTCCTCAAACTTTCAACAATATGTTTCTTTGATTTTTCTCTTTGATATGGATTCAGCTGGTTTCAAGGGTTTCATTCTCCTTTAATTGTTGATATCACAGGGCCGTTTACCAGTGCGATTGCGTGTATGAGCAACATATTTTGATGGGCCTACTTATTCAATACGGTACTCTGTAAATGCGAAAGAGCTAATCTAGTCCCGAATTACACTCCGGCTACTCTTGGAGTGATACTAGGGACCAATTCCTTTGGAATGATGTAATCCTTTCAGAGTGCATTATGACTCCTTTTGGAGTGAATTGCAAAAGGAGTCGAGATAGACCTGGAAACTTGACTAAAGGAACAACTGTATTTTTCCAGTCGATGCGGTGTAAAGTGGTATAAGAGTCACAATGCACTCTAACAGGATGTACAGTTCATATGACTTCTTTTAGAGTGAACTGCAAGAAGTTCACTCCAAAAGGAATTATAATAATGCACTCTAAAAGGATGTACAGTTCACTCTAAAGGGATTGGTCCCTAGTACCACTCCAAGAAGAGTGTGATTAGATTAGATTAGCTCTTTTGCATTTAGAGATATGTACACGATATCCAAAGAGCGATTCGAGCGTGCCAGAAATTTACATTCTTTGAAGGGCAAATCTATATGCTGCAAAAAGTTGATTTGAATGAAAAGAAAAAAATCAAACGAGAATAACGTCGACATTTTCATCAACATCGGATGTAAAATAAAAAAAGTTTTGACATTTAATTAATTTAATGAAACAGTTACAGTTATGTACATCCTATCGGAATGCAAAAGAGGGGACCGGCGACGTCATGCATTCACTTTTCCTCTTGTTTTTTTTTTGTTATATGGAATTTGAAACATCTTATTTTTCCCTCATTGCAATGTGAAACAAGAATTGATTCCTACCTGAACATGTGTGGTGACATTGTCGCAACCTGCTATTATTAGCAAAAACGTGAAATATTCTATACTTTATATACATGTAATATAATGAGTGAATAATATAAACTCTTTCATGTACTCATCACTATGTGTGTGTGTTGTGCATAATACCTGTTTTATGAGAAATAATGTAAAGTTCAAAATGCTTTTTCACATGCTGTTTTGATGAAAATTTCAGCAATACGTTTGTAAGATTTTTCTATTTTCATTGAAATCCACTTTTTGTCGGGGCGGACTTGCCCTTTAAATTATTATGATAAATAATTATATTTATTTCACATTTTTTCTCTTCTGAAAGAATATACCGTTATCATAATGACTTATTTTACATAATATCATATACGTATTTTTCTAAAATCCTGTCGTGGTGTTTATAGGGCAGGAGGGGGGGGGGGGCTAGCTCCCCTCCAACCCATCATCGGTATACCAACCAACAGAGGACCTTGCAAGATATAGTCTTGCTCATAAACCCGGTTTTGAACTCAGATCATCAGATGATGAGACCAATGTATAAACTAGGGCCTGTTGCAGAAACATTTGTAATCAAATACAACTCCTCTAACATCAATTGCAACTTGACTTTCAACCAATAAAATGCGTGTATTAGGGACTTCAGCTTGATTTTTGAAATAGTGTTTGAAAACAACTCTTTTTGCGATTCCATGACATTTGCTCCGGCGACAGTTTTTCAATCTGTCAAAATTATTGGGCAGGGCAAATCGATATGTTTGTCGCATCCACAATATTTTCATGGCGATCGCCCCTACCCCATGGTAGAGGCAAGATGAAGAATGATTTGACTCTATTCTCTACAATAGGCCTTATGTGTATACTTTTATGTTATACAGGGCAGTGATCATTTGGCCGTTTTTGCAGCCTTTATGAATGTTGAATGAGTTTCCCATTCAGAAATTTAACGATGTTGCAGGTGTAGGCCTACATTTATAAAGCGCCCCCAATGCTAGGTTTCAAACATTTTCTCCCTGGTCACCACATTCTGATGTTGATTTTGATCATGTTAATCAGATCAGCTGCAATCAAATAATATGTACTATTCAGCTGTATACTTTATATTCAGTGTATTATTCAAATTAATGTTACTTCTTTTCAGATTCGAAAAGCATTAAACACAATATTCTCTTTGTTCCATTCATTGGACAATAAACGGTATTTTCACAAGGATCTTATAACCAATTAAAGTAACAACAGTGATCTAGAAAATCACCTTCATCAATGAATGAATACTAACCTGAAAATGACTCTCAATTTCTGTGAAACTAAATAACTCATTGAATCCTTTTGTATAGTCTGTGATCGTCTACTGATATCCTTAATGTTTGCGGTTTTTTTCTGTGATTTACTTCAAGTTTCTTGGAACATCCTCTTCAGCGTTCTCCATCAACCTATATATGATATCCTGAATACCCGGATGTATCATGTTCATAATGTTTACCGGTTGTGCACAAGGTCATATGAAGAACATCACACATACAGTATATAATTATTTTTAAATTTTGCAGTGAAATTATCTTTTCAATTTCATATCCTTTCTTTTCATCGAATTGTTATAAAATGATTGATTTATAGGCATCAATGATATTAATTTGCATTGATTACGGAATATATTGAGTACACACATTGAATATTGCAATTAATATAATTGATAAATATCAGAGTTGTTCTTTAGACAATTTTTTTTTACTTTTTCGGCTACCACCTGGTAGATTGAAATGTATGAATTCATTTTCTGTGATCCACTTGCCTCGACGGCGGCACGGCATAAATGATTTGTTCATATTAGTTGCATGTTATATGTATATTGTTTCTAATTATTTCATCCTATGCTTTTAATAAAAGCAAATAAATGAAACCGTCACACATCGACAACCCATCCCTATAACTAAAACAAAAAGAACATACGATTTGGGTCAGTAGAATCCAGGCTTATTCATCGCAAAGTTTTAATGAAATAACCTGTTACTCAATTCGTGTTCAATACCTGTCTGCCTGTGCTTGTCTTCTCAGGAGTTATAGGCATATGCTTTACCCACCATCTAGGGGGTGCTGCGTGTATTATTCTCCATATAGGCAGCATCTGAATTCTGGTAGGTGTAAAATAATTGAAAATGTAGTCAAACTGACGTACTTTCTTGTTGAAAACCCCTTTTCTTTCTTTTCTTTTTTTTTGCTTGTCAAATTTCTCTGGACCAAAATGATCTTCGTTTTGGAGTGAAACTTTTTTTCTTTCTTTTCAAATTCACATCAACACCCCCAGTAAAAAAAAATCGTTCCTTCTAAGCTTTGCATACTATTAGTCCGGTTTTAGCACGACTACCATGACTTTCATTTCGAATTTCTTTTTTATTAAAGAAGTTGTCGAATCAAAAGCTTCTTTCTAAGAATATCTAGAAGAATTGAATTATTTGATATTTCATACAAAAGAAAGAATAAAAAGAGTGTGTGACATCACTATCACATTCGAAAAGAAAATCGAAAAAAAAGTAATGAATTGGCGGTAATAATCAAATATGACTGGTCGCCATTATACCCAACAAACAAAAAAGAACCAAAATAACACACGTGCATGGTGCAGAAACTTTATTTTACATCCCATTTTGAAAAATGCTCAATAGAATGCTTATTTTATTTCCCCTTTTTATCAAGATTAGTCATTCTTGTGTGAACTTGGGCTTTAACAGGTTTTCTTTTCATATCACAGTCTCGGTTTACTCAATATCATTTGTCTCCCCAAGCAATTCAGTCTCGTTAAAGAAAAATCAGTAAAATGCATATACTTCGAGTATTCACCTTATCCTCCCCTCTCTCCATTTCTTCTCCTTCTCTTTCTTTCCACCTTCACTTTATCCACTCGACATCATTGAACTCATTGATTTTAAAAAACCACGGTAAAGGAAGTGTATTGTACTTGAAACCACAAACACATTACACTTGAAAGTGACCCTAGTATACCGAAACTCAACGAAGCGATCAATTACTTGAGAAAAATAAATTAGAGCCTTATTTCTTCCCATTTTCCTTTTTATTTGCATGTGTATTTTTTTAAAGAAAGAAATCTTATGTTTGGGCAATTACTGATAATTGCGTTAAAATAGTCATAAAACGTATTGACATTGTATCAAACACCATTTATTAAGCAAAGGATTTTTAAAACAGAAAGTGAGGGAGAGGGAGGGGGTCGGGGAGAAAGAAAATTACTCGGCATGTGCGAACTATTAAAAGAGAAAACTGTAAGAAAAATTAATTACACATAATCATTAATCATACATAATCATTATCATCATCATCATCATCATCATCATCATTACATTATCATCATCATCATCATCATCATCATCAACCATCATCATCATCATCACCACCACCACCACCACCACCACCATCATCACCATCATCACCATCACCTCTACCACCACCACCATCATCATCACCACCTCTACCACCACCACTACCACTATCATCATCATCATCGTCATAATCGTCATTATCAACATCAGCATCATCATCACTACCTCCACCACCACCACCACCACCATCATCATCATAATCATCATCATCATCATCACCACCACCACCACCATCATCCCCAACAACAACATCATTAAAGTTAAATGACGTGGACTGACCATAACTGACACGAATACCAGGATATGTGTCGTATCACTTTTCATGTATCGTTGATAGGTTTTATATCTTATTTCATTTGATTTTTACTAGATGAACTTTCTATCTCCCACACGAGTCACTTTATGATAGATGACTGTATAGAATGACCTATCACAATGGCCTATTTGATTTCATGACTTTGAACTTTTCTTTTTTCAAGGTTACCAAGGATTTTTGTCTGTGAGCTACAGGATTTATATCGTACTTCTTTATAAAGTGGTTGTTTAGGCCTATCCTATAATGTCGAGAAAGAAACGAAAAGTAATAGCAGTCGTATTCTCGGGAGAATGAGAAGCAACAAGCATAGGCCTAATAATGATAATGAGTCAAACATTTGAGGGCAGAACATGGTGTCGGCCTACAGGGAAACTATGTAAAAGGTCATAAAAGACATGAGCGAGAAGTTTTTTCTTAAATCAGATATTAACATTACACCGAGAACAAAATCATGTTCTACGTATCTTTTTTTCTTTTCTTTCTAGGTGCTTGCATTTTTATCGGGTGGGGTGGGGGGGGGGGTGAGGGTAATGATCCCAAGGCCCCCGTCTGTACACCAGTAGGAGTATAGGAGTAGTAGTAGTAGTAGCAGTAGTAGTAGTAGTAGTAGTAGTAGTAGTAGTAATAGTAGTAGTAGTAGTAGTAGTAGTAGTAGTAGTAGTAGTAGTAGTAGTAGTAGTAGTAGTAGTAGTAGTAGTAGTAGTAGTAGTAGTAGTAGAAGTAGTAGTAGTAGTAGTAGTAGTAGTAGTAGTAGTAGTAGTAGTAGTAGTAGTAGCAGTAGCAGCAGTAGCAGTAGAAGTAGTAGTCATGGTAGTAGTAAGTAGTAGTATACGCAACAACAGCAACGTTGATGATCAAAATAATAACATAGTGCCACTCTTTTCTTTTTCACATAATTACGTTTACAATAATTTTTATCTAAGTGTATAAGATTTCCATTCTGAAAAGTTTATCTCTAATGGGGTGTACACAAGCATAACTTAATTAATTTTTGAAGGTCATTTTTCATGTAAACGTTCTATTTCAATATATCATTTGGAATTATCATTATTATTTATTATTTTATTACTATCATTTTATTCGGCAATTAAAAATACATAAATTATAGTACAATACAAATCACACAAACAATAGGACATGGGTGACATAGTACAAAGGACCTGGAATAGAGATGAAGGGGCTGCCTGGGTTTGGAAAAGGTAAACTGAATTACCATGACCCGCAGGCCTTCCTTCCCACACCCCTTCACCTCAATCCAGGTCAGTTAAGAATATAAAAAAAGAAACATATAAACTGAAACTGGCAACAATTAATTTGAGGGAAACAAGTGTACCATGGATCAATCAGCAATGATGTTTCGTTAAGAAGTATAAACAGGCCGTATAAATATTTTGTCACGTAGTCACAACTTCTTTCCATCAATAATAGTTTTGTCATTTTCAACAACCTTAAAACCGAAACCATAAATATGATTTTTTTAAGTTAAAACATTGTTATCCTTCATTTTCTTTATTAACGACATTCCCATGCCATCAAAACTGATGGGATGTTGATTAATATCAAGTGTATAATAATCATAATCATGTATAAAGATATACGTGAAATTAATATGATTAACGATGAATAATATTAATAGCAAGATAAATCTTCCTTTTAAATAGGAAACCAAAAAACTTGTTGCAAGACGGAAGAAAGGGGTGTTATTGAGAATGAAACCAATGAACTAGGTTAACATACTGAAGTGGTTCTTATTTGATTCCTTTGTCTGGTAATTCAATGGATTCGTTTGTTTCGTTAAAATCGAACAAAGGTCTTAATGTGAACCAAAAGAGAGGGAGAGAGAAAGGAAAGTCTGCGGTTTAATTTGGATTTTGACCTTACAAAAATCTTGCAACAAACGACTAATTTGTATATATATTTCTGGAAATAAGTCAGTAGAAATATTAAGAAAATGAACAATAAAGGTAATACATGTAGCTCATAAAGACCTTATGTAGGGTATCCCATTTAGTTAAATTCAGTTTGGTCTCTTGCAAGAGCTATAGGGAAAAACCAAGCTGTATCAGGATGTCTGATTAACTGAAAATGTACAGCATTGTATAATTACCCTAATAATTTTCATTATCACTTTAGAAAAAGAATGGACAAAACTTCGTCATGGCTATGTATTTTTTGTCTGTTAATAGCCTATAAAGTATGTCTAAGTCAATTTAAATGTTGTACATGAATGAAACAAGAATGATGAAATGAATACATAAATGGTCTAATAATCCGATAGAAAAATAAAAGAAATGTAAGAGAGGAAATCATCTTGGTGGATAAAGAAAAGAAAAAAAAAATCCGGAGAATATTTCATTGATGAAAAGCGAGGGAAGTCGCCTGGCAAAATTAGAGGAGGATAAAAAAAATGGAAATTAATTCAACGGATAAAAGAGGATATTGCAGATGCCATTTCTAAAACTTCCAACTTTGTACTTCTGCTGCTGCATACTCTTAAAACGCTGTTTATTATCTCTTTCACCACTTTATCATTCTAATCCCCTCAAAAAAGTTTGGAAATCTGAGTTTGGCCATTAACTTCCAATTTCACACAATGCATAATATCATTCAAAAGATCATTTAATTCTCTTCAAAATGATACCATGCTTGTTTTGTTCATGCCATCACGAAAAGAGCAGGATTCAAAAGTGTTGGATGAGGTCTGAATTGAAAAGCTGCAAAACGAGCAGAAATAGTTATGAAGTGTCAATAAAGAATATGATTTTTTGTCTGTTTTAATAGATGAAAATCCATTCAAATCAAGCCCCTGCTTCATTTTTGATGTTTTGTTGTGGTTTATGTAGTGATGGTTCTGTGAGATAACATGGTTGGAGTCGTGATTTGAAATACCCATGCATGTTTGTTTGTTTGATATGCGTTTGCTTGTGCAGAGTTGTGTTTGATTCCATGTTAATGTTGATGTTAAGGTGCATGAAAACAGGAGAAACCGCTGAGACTCTCACTCATCACCACGGAAAAAAGAACAGTAACTTTCAATATTTTGTCATTTTGCAACTTTTGAATTTCGACCTTGCCCCACGTTTCAAGGCAATGCACCTCCATGTGAACCATAATCATATCATTTAGGGTATCATTTTAAAGAAAATTAAATGAATTCATTGGTATCAATTACGCATTAATGTTCACTAAAACCGAGGAGGGATTACCGATCAAAGTCAGATTTCCAAACTTTTTTTTTTATAGTTTAGTATGATCATTTTTTAGTTTTCCTAATCGTGATGATATCATTGTGCATTCATCATGGGCAAATGCCAATTTCTGAAATAAATATTGTCTCCTTTCAAAATAATCGACCAGTTTCAATGTAACTAAGTAATGCAGAGGTATAGGAACGCGAGCTACCTTTGCAAAAATCACCCTTCTTTTTTTTAGTACTTCATGCTTAGTTGTATATAAAACATTATGATTTTGCTGTTTTTATTGTCTCTATACAAGCCTTAGCTGTTTTTCCCCACTCAGCTTTCCTGTATTCATCGATTCCCTTTTTTGTAATAAGATCCATTTAAAACTAACACAATAGCAGAAAATACAACCACCACTTTATTCAACTAAACATTGAAGTGTTTCACATTTCAGGAAATTGCCAGGTATGAATTTCTCGAAAAATTAATGATTGGAAATTGTACTCGTAGTTTATGTTGATATTGATTCTTTATTCTCTCTGGAATTAAATGTATACAAAGTTAAACGGGATCAAGTCACTTAAGATCAGTGGTGTAATAAGCAAAACAAGACATAAATATTTGTCTATTTATTTATGTATTTATTTATTCAATATTTACTTATTATCATTTTTTTTTTTTGGGGGGGGGGGGGGCTGCCCCTAATCACCAATCTGTACAGTCGTTTGAGTAATCATAAGCCTATTGAAATTTGAGTATATCACAGGAAACGCTGGAGGCCCGGAATTAGAGGAAGGTAATAATTCTCTTATTTTAAAAGATAGATGGAGATAAAAGTAAGAAAAAAAAACCAAATAAACACCCAAACAAACCCGAAAACACAACTTTACAATAGAAGAAGGCAGTGACGGGTCTAGAGAGATGTGCATGCGCACCCCTTCATTTCACGATCTTCTAAGTTTTAATTCAATTCAAAATGATTTTATTTTCCAAATCTTTAAAACATACATAATGTATCTACAAGGTAAAAATCCATAATTGCTAAAATTCATTAATGAGGGAGAGGACACAAACAGATAGCAGAGCTTGTAAATATCGCTGTTCCTTTTTTACAAAGATAATATAGCATATCATGGATAATGAAATAACAAGGCAAAGATATGTAAATACAAAACGCAATTAACAAAACACAAAGTAATGTAAAACATCAAACAAGTTGATTGCACTAAGAATGCACTATTTCTTTCTTTAAACACAATATAATGAAAGTTTTACTGATTGAATGAAATCCATTCAAAAGAGAAACAGTATTATTTATGCTATTTACAATAAACCTTTATCTTGAGAAATCAAATTTGAAACATCAAGAAGAAGATTTCGACGTTAGTCGTTGGTATTATAACTGACTCATCTACGCACATGTTAAATCTGTTGCTGAAAAGTGCTACTACCATTACCGGATTGATCAAGAAATTGATATCTTGTTTACGACTCAGAGAATCACAATGAAGTGCAATCAAAATAAAAAAGGTCGTAAAATGGCCTAATTTTCTTATAATCGGATAGCAAACGGAAAACAATTGCTGTTCGACATTTTTGTATCATTTCTAAAACAGATATATCTCGAGAGAGTGAACTTATATGACAGTTGAATATCATTTTACAATGCTCAGCAAAAAGCCATACCTTTGTATACGTCATCATGGCATTAATAAATCATTATTACTGAGGCCGCCGAACGGTTTTGAAGGGGGGGGGGGGCTGACCATGCAAAAAAAATCACAATCAGATGGTATTTAAAAAAATATTTGTACACGATTTGAAAAAAAAGTGAGGGTGGGGGCTGGGTTGGGGGGCTGAAGCCCACCCAGCCCCCCCGGTTCCGCGACCCCTGTATTGTTACTGTTAAAGTTTTATATCTTTATTCATTTCTTATAATTCAGATGGTTGTATATCTTATCTATCCAATATCTGGCATTTTCATCTTTCACTCAATACTGGCTGTCCATAGCATGAATCATTGCATTACAAAATAAAACAAAATAAATTTTGCATCGATTGAGTATTATATCGAAAAAATAAACACACAACCTATATTGCTCAACATGAAGTCCCATTCTCTATAGATTTCCATGCATTTTTATTTCAAACATGAACATTATGATGGGTATGCTCCAAGGCCCTGGGAACGATTTTTTGACTGGGGGTGCTGATGTCAATTTGACAAGCAAAAAAAAAGGGGGAAAAAGGTTTCTGTAAACAAATGCAATTTTTTGTTACATTTCCCCATTTTGTCACACCTCCCACAATTCCTTGGGGTGCTGCCTATACGGGAAATAATACACGCAGCACCCTTAATGAATCTCTTGGGGGTGCTTCAGCACCCTCAGCACTCCCCCTTCCCAGGCTGGGCCATATGCTCAGGTTCTCGGTGGCTGAATAGATCATGAGAGAAAGTATGTAGTACCGGCAAGGACAGGATATGGCAAACCACTATAGTAATGTGTTTTATCTTCCTTATAAAAGTCACATCACTGTTTTTGTAGCAGAACTGAAAAATAGACTCCTTAGATTAAATTGGTTAATTTAATGTTATCACGGTGACATGTCGGATCTCTGATAAATTAACCATTATCATGGAGATGAATATTTGACAAACATGATTATTCTATAAAGTATCATCAATCAATGATCTCTATATATTTTTTTCTTCTTTTGGGACTTTATTTATTATACTCAGGCATAGACGTCACGTCTGCTGAAAAATAAGATTAATGGTGCTGTTGTTGTTATTGTTGCAGTTGTTGTTATTATTGCTGTCATCGTCATGACCGTAATCATTATTATTTCAGATTTTCAACGGAAATGTTGGCCTTCCTGTGAACTTCCGGTATATCATTCTGATAATCCACACATCATCAACACCGGGGTAATTAGTAAATTGATCTATCAGTTCGCACCTGATTCACATGATTTTTTCCAATTACATAAACACACACACACACACACACACACCCACACACACACCCACTCACCCTCACACACTAACGCTCAAAAAAATACATGTACGAATGTCAATCTAGAATGACCCGGGATTTCAAAGAAAATTATGGTTTCTAAAAAAAAATGCCTGAATAAACAAATAGGCCTACTTTGTACTGAGATATGGAAGAATTGATAAGCTAAGAAAAGTACAACGAACTTCTAATAGGGGTCTTCGTAAACTTTATAAACATAAGGATATGAAACTGAAGACAATATGTCATACATGCAGATCCAATGTATCTATAGACCCTAAGTGTTGGTTGAAGTTTAGCATTGGTTAAATTTGGAAAAGACAAGATGAATAGTTCTATCTCTGGTTCTATTATAATGAATAATCCGATGTGAGTCAATGAACTATCTAGCTTCGAGACTGGTTTCAAAATACGATAGCATTTTATTTTCTGTCAGTTTTTTTCAATTGTGTATGCATGTTTGATTAATGAATTTTGTGCGGATGGGGGTTTAGGGGGCTCTGCCCCCCAAAGTGATAATGGACCTGTTCAAATACAGGTGGAAGTTCAAAGAAATGATAAACCAATACATAACAATAAAAACAGGTTAGTTCGATACCACATATATTCAAATTGTGTAGCTCTAAACACAAATTACTCAACTTTTAATAGACTTTATCAAACGGGCATTTTATATATTTTTGATCGAACATAAAATGTATCTTGTAAAAAGTATTTTGTCATTATTTTAAATGGATATTATAAACTCGTTTTGACGATAATCTTCTTGACTTTGATAGATGTTATATAAAAGGGGTAATATACTCCGTGCTGGAAATATTCGTATCTAAATAAATAGTGTAGAATTCCCAGAGCAAAATGCTGAAAATTCCATCAAAATCTGATTGCGAATAACAAAGCTATTAAATCTTAAGGTTTAGCAATATTTTGTGAAAACAGTTACGTGCACGACGTCATGAATATTCATTAGGTGGGCTGATGATGTCACATCCCCACTTTCCCTTTTCTTATGTTATTACATGAAATCATAACTGTTTCATTTTTTCATATGTGTGAATGATGTGTCTCCCATGCAATGAAAAATGTTGCAGCAATGAATATATATTGCACTAAATCAGTTGTTAATCCATTTTTTTGTTCTTGGAGGAAAAAATGAATAAACATAGGCTATAATTTCATACAATAAAATACAAATGAACAAGTGGGGATCATGACCTCATTAGTTTGCTCATTGAATATTCATGAAGACATGCCAAGAACTGTTTCACCGGAATAATGCAAATTTCAAAATGCCATAACTTTGTTATTCCTTGTCCGATTTTGATCAAATTTTCAGTGTTTTTTGTTTGCCTGATTTTTCTATATCTGTTCAAGTCATAATATGGTCAACCTGGAGTACCCCTTTAACTGTCCTTCAGCACCAGATGAGGTATCTTATACTAATTTGAATAGATGCTTAGGGCGATATGAATGTAAACGAACTTTTGGGGAATTATAAATAGATGTTTAAAGAATTATAATAAAATTCTTTAATAGCCGGCACTTATTGGTCGAGACTACGATATTAAATAGATATAATGTTATTGGGATGGTCACATGTCATATAGTCACATGTGCACACAAGGATCAAATATCTTAAGGACGTATCTTGTTATTTACCTCGCGCTATAAAACAATCTACTCAGGTATTACTAGATCACTCCATTCCCAGGTAGATATATAATTTTACCAGCATGGAGGTATTAGTAGGTCTATACATATTAATAGAACATAGTCGACTTGACCACGTGATCCAACACTAGGACATGGGGGGAGGCGTATCACAAATCTTAGCAATCATCGTAGAAGTATATATCTTTACGATTGATTGCATTAACTACAATGTACAATAATCGTGACAATCAAGCGTACGATCAATTGCTATCCTTTGTGTCACGGGGCCCAGTACACAGACACACACACACAAAGGCCCTGCATGGGAGCGATTTTTTTTTACTGGGGTGCAATGTAAATTTGAAAAAAATGTTTCAATACAAAATGAAGGTAATTCTGGTTACCAATACATTTTTCCCATTTTAACACATCTTCCAGAACACCTGGGGTGCTGCCAAATATGGAGAATAATACACGCAGCATCCCCAAGGAATTTTTTAGGGGTGCTTCAGCACCCCCACTTCCCTGGGCCATGACACACATCATGGATTAAAGGGAAATGAAACATTGGGAACTAGTGGGCTTGTGTGGAAAGATAAAAATCATAGAATAAGATCAAACAAAATTTGAGAAAAAATCAGACAAATAATGAGAAAATTATGAGCATTTGATATTGCGATCACTAATGCTATGGAGATTCTCCCATTGACAATACGACTAAGATGTGTGATGTCACATGAGAAAATCTTTTCCTGTGATGGACTATAAAATACCCCCAAAATGTATTTTTTTGCTCTTTCTTATGGTGATACAAACTCTTTGTCCATAATGTATTCTTTGTCAAATATTTTCTTTGATTTTTCTGTTTTCATACAAGCTATCTTGTTTCAAGATTTTTTTTTCTTTAAGCTTGCGATGAGGGCTATCCACGGAGGTTCTTTCAAATCAGGCCATGTTCGGAATTTAAATCATATTGTTTTGTTTCACTCTTACACGGTGCTATTAAATCTTGATTCCTGTCATGAGGTTCATGAAAATGTGTTTTGTTTTTTTCTTGGTATCTATAGACTTTGAAATTGTGCTAATCCCAGGATTTCCCTTAATCCCATGTCTCTTCCGTCACGTGTATTCATAAACATGATAAGTAAGATTTAGATGTCAGACTTTTTGAACTCTCATTTTATCTCACATTGTCAATGCACATTTTCAGTTTTGTTTTATTGTTTACACTATATTGTTTTGTAGCTTATATCCAAGTTCATGAACTTACTGAAATGGAACATTGGAATTCTCAGTTGGTCCTTCAGACGGGATGGATAAAAGAAAGAAAGAAAGAAAGAAAGAAAGAATGAAAGAAAAAAGAAAGAAAGTAAGTAAGTAAGTAAGTAAGTAAGTAAGTAAGTAAGTAATAAGTAAGTAAGTAAGTAAGTAAGAAAGTAAGAAAGAGGGAGAGACAGAAAGAAATAAATCGGAAAGAAAGAAAGGAAGAAAGAAAGAATGAAAGAAATGAAAAGGAGAAACACTCAAATAAATAAAGAAACTAGTAAGGAAAGAAATAAAGAAAATTTAAGGAAAGAAGAAATAAAAATAATGTAAAAACAATGTTACCAAAGAGAGGAAAAATTCAAACGGAAATGAGGGAATAAAATGAAGGAAAAGAATTCAAAAAAAGATAGATGAAAAGAGAACCTTTAGACAATGATTGATACTCCGTCTTCCATCAAAAAATATCATCCATCACAAAGTCATGAAATAGCTTACAATCAATTTATATCAAATGACAATCATAAGTTTTCTTGATGATTAAAATAATTACAATAACAACGAAATAATATATTGACCACGTTCCATATGACACTAATGAAAACCGAAATTGAAAAACTAGATTCTTATTAAAAATGGGGAGATATCACGAATAAATACATTAAAGTGTATTGTTTTTAATTGTACAGCTTAATGATAATGGTTGCGGGGGGGGGGGGGAATCTGTTTATTTCTTTAAATTTTGGTGTTACATTCTTGTTGATTCTCAAAAACTATAATTATATCCGGCTCCATGACAATAATTACCGTCAGAACCACGAGGAAAGAAAATTGCATGATCGAATGTAATTATAAATATCTATTACAGCCAATCTTATGTAATATCTTAGGATAACTCTGGAAACATAACGATCTTTCACCAACCTGTTCTTGCATGTGCTTGTGCTTTAATCTTACAGTGCAGTTTATCAATTCTGATCTATTTTTATATATATTTCACCTTGTTTATCCACTCAACTGTACTTTGTGGAGGTATGTTATTTTAGGAAGGCACTAATAAAATGAGCTCAGGTTTCATTTTACTCACAAATGTATCAGGGGCCGCGGAACAAGGGGTGGGGGGCTCCATGATTTATTTCTTCGTGATTGTTCAACTAATTTAGTTTTTTTCACCAGGCTCATTTGGTTCTAAAGGATGTTTTGTGGTTTGACGGGTATACCTTGATAGAGTTCTGTGATATAAATTCAATATCTTCACTTTCCTGTGGAATTTCAACAACAGACACTGTTATTTCCGGAGCAATATAAACGTTTACTACAGTATTCTCTAGAATTGTTTTTGCAAGCCACCATTCGGTCCGATATGTCTGGCATGCCACGCCCAAGATTCAAGGGGAAGTAAAATCCTAAAATAGCCTTTCCTGCTTCTCAAAGGAATCAGGCACACGAATGTGATGGTCAGTTTATTTAAATCAAATTTAACTTAAAGTGAAGTTGCCCCCATTGCTGCCCCCTTTCGCTGGTGATTGTGCTAATAAACTATCTATCAACATGATTAAAAAGTGATATCCGTGCGTGTGTGTATGTATCGCGCGCGTGTGTGGTATGTGTACGAAAATTAAATTTTCCGATATTTCCTTTAAAAAATTGTCACTTGACAATACATCTTGATCGGAAATTTCGGAAACAATGCGGAACTCTTCGAAGATATTTACTACATCGCTTTTCTTTGGCATTCTGTTTAAAACGAAACTGATTTAATTCTTTCTATTTAAGGGCAAAACGACATCATGATGGAGAAAGTTTTATTTAAACTAAATAGTAGGGGTATTAAAAAGTTACACAATACAGGTCTATTGGCTTCTTCTTTTTCTCTTCTTTTCAATTTTCATTTTCATTTCCCTTTTCTCTTCTCTTTTCCATTTTTCACTTCTTAAAAAATCCCAGGGGAAGGTCGCCCTCTACCCATTGCTGCCCCCTATATACGCTGCGCCAAGATGCCAATCTGTATTACCTGGTTACCAACATTTCAAAAGAGTGCTTGTACATGCTTTGCACATTTTCTTCCTCAAATTGCCCTTTATATCAATTCAATATTATAAGAAAATATGTATGTTTTATCACCTGAAACATTTTACTTCAACAACTCAACAACTAATTACATTATAGTATTGCGAAATCTTGATGCATGAAGTACACTCTTAAAATAGTTGGGCAAAAAATGCCAAATTTTTAATCAACCCTTGGCAACATACATTCCACACAACGTTTGGTTAAAATCTGCCCAAATCGGGTAATAAAAACTAATAATTGGGTAATACATTTGCTCAATTGGATAATAATTGCCCAGAATATACATTACCAACATACATTACCCACCACAGTGGACTGTATGTTGCCCAACATTTTAAGAGTGTACCGATCATTATAAACCCAGTGAGTAAACTGATGTTTGTACAATCCGTACACAATTAATAAAAGACAAGATTATTTTACATTACTCGTTAGAACAAAAATCTCATTTGAAATTGCATTAAACGAATATTGATTGTTTAAATCATGACGGTATACAACCTTCATGTTTAAATTAAATGCTACAATCATCTCTGTCAATTTCTCGACTATTAAGGACTATAGATGTGAATTGTTTTAGGCTCTACAGTTTCCCATTGAACTTTGACACAATTACTACAAGCTTAATCGATTGATTGTTATTGTCGTAAACAACTCAAGAGAGTAGCCCTCATTGTTCTTCCTTCTGATTGGCACCTGAAAGAATGATTTATGATAATTCGACAAGAATGGGAATATCATTGCAAGTAATAATTACTAACTAATGTATGATTCACCTCCGCAATCTCCCTTTTTTTTCATTTGAACATCAATTATTGTTGCCATGCATTTGGCCTTTTTGGTTTAATTTTGAATTTATGGGGTCAATGTTTTATTTCTTATTTTATGAGCGTGGTAATTAAATTTCAATATTATTTTGCTTGATAAGACAGCATCAGTCGCGTTTAATATCAAACAAAATGCATATTTTTAAATAAAAAATGTCAGATTGATATTAATTTACCTCTCGTAAAATTCATTCTTTTAAATGATATAGTAGAGGAGATGAGATGTGTCAATATCCAAAGGAAAAAAGAAAGAAAGATGAAATATGACCAGTAGCTTAAATGGGCAACAAATTAAGTTTCTATAAGGTAAGGATAGAGTGAGTCTTTTTTTCGTGAGAAAAATTGTGACCGAGAGAAGAGAGGAGAAGAGAGTGAGGTCTGAAAATCTACAAGTTCTGTAAACATAAATTCATTTTTCAATAAATAAGTAATATCAGTTAGGGTTTAAAGGAAATTCGATGGGTGTTATATATGATATTGAAAAATATAATAAAATGTTGTCATAAAATACCACTTTACTGAATTTTTTAAGGGCATTAGCCCAAAAAGCCTCCTCCCATTTATTTTTACATTATCTGTATGGCCTTTACATTTTTGTTTTATTAATTCGTGGCCGCTTATAATTTCAACTGACTTTTATTCGACAAAATTTTAGTCATAATGTTTGCCTTTGCGAGTCCCAAAGCAGATACATCGCTTGGAGATTATATAAAGTATAATGTTATAAACTTTTTATTACCGCATTAAATGCCATTTTTTCCTTCATTTTTTGTTTACTCGCTATTAATATTATTATTTCAAGGAAATTAAAGGGATTATTGGAATATCACTTTCTAAAACCTTGATTTTTGTTATGGCTCACCTGTACCGTAAACTTGCAGTAGCATGGGAAACGGGTATTTTATTTTAAAAAATGTAAATAAGGAAGAGAAATGTAACTATTTCCACACTTTTTAGCAGTATATTCCCCCTCTTTGAGTCTTTCTCACTTACTAATCAATCATTATGAATAAGTCCAAATTTCTGACTGAAATTGATTGAAAATTTTTAGTTTCCATGAACAAGTTTCCAAAACCCTGAATAAGTCATGATAGTATTTTTCGTTAAGCAACTTTTCCATCTGATTTATTCAATCATGAATATACATTAAAGCATTAAACTTGATTCACCATTCATAAAGTGCTATTTCATTTCCTTCTCCCAATTTGTTTTTGGTTTTCACACCAAAATTTCAATGGAGTCGGGGTCTTCTGTAATGATTATTAAGCATATTCAAAATGCACACAAAACATGAATGTAGCTAAATTCAGGCGCGGTCCTAAAGTGATTTACTTTGATTGTGATCCAGGGACTTGGATGTCGAAAGGGAAGCACCCGATCAGTATTAAGGACACATGGCATTCTTCCTCTATTATGAACCTATTTTGCACCTAAAGCTGGTTCAGTTTATTCATTGATTCCGAAATCATCCTGTTGTAGATATTATCACGAGCAATAAGAAGAATTACTTCCTTTATATCAAAATCTATTATTGTATGCCAGTAAGATAATAAGAAATGCATTCGGTAACCTTTTTTCGGGATATGTTTGCTTTCCAAAATACTCCTGTTTCTACCACCCCATTTTTGCTATCCTATAGGGTTATACGAGGAAGCGCAGCGAGTGAGGACAAACGTTGCAGGTCGTTCTGCATGTATATAGGTCAATTTTGTGACCTTGTTAAATGAATTTGCTTGCTTTTCAAAACATCCGGTATACGAGCTAGGGAAAATAAGCATTTTTTTATTCGTATGGAAAATAAGATTTTTTTTGCTGTAGAGATTACATTATTAAAATCCACTGACATCATAATTATCCCTACAAACCTATAAGATATCTATATAGGGTAAATAAATATCAATTGAATCACGTACTATATCTGCCAAATTTGATTGTATTATTGTTCGCATGCCGTCAATAAACACAACTGTTTTTTTGAAGCAACCAACAAAATTTAGATTTCCTATGTAATCAAATAAAGAATTTGTATTGAAAATACGCCCATAGATCATTATGTAATTCTTTTTTTTTTTAATTTAGAGAGATTTATAAACGTCACAGCCCAAACACTACAAAAATTACATTACAAAGCAGGAAAAAGATGGTCACTGTCCAAAATCGCATTAAAATAAATTCTCGAGCGAGAGAATATACATCAATGACAAATTCAAATATTTTGAATCTACCTAATTATGATTATGTTATATCTTAATACATAAGTGCATAGATTTGATTATGTGAAACGAAATATTAGATCACATTGTGAGTTCAGATTACACACGGTCGTCAAGAAATTTTCTTGAGCAAATTTAGAGGTTCTACAGCTCCAGTAGAAATTATTAGTAAACCAGTAGTCTCCATTATTTCAAAATAATTATTCTGAAAATAATCTAAATATGGGATCAGAGAAGCAAGTTAACATTATGCTAATAGAACCGAGTAGGATACACTTATCGTTTTTAGCAAAAGTTCTATTTAGTGTACCAATAAGATGAAACTTAAAATGCATGGGAATGTTTACTTTTGAAAACCCAATAGCGTAGACATGTCTTGGTGAGCAAGCTATCAGATAAGGGGGTGAGGTATGGAAAGTGCATCCCTTAGAGCCTGTATTCAAGGTAATTTGGTTTTCATGTGACTATTTAAGGTCACAGGAGAGAATAAATAAAGGAAAGTTATCATAAGCTGGATAAATAATGTTTAGGCGGCTGCTGTGACATGTTCAATAGTATAGAATATTTAATTCTGGCCTTGCAATTTCCGTGTTACAATTGAATGTTTTTACTGCTGATTGTTGCCATGGTGAGAGTGCGGTCTAATTACGGAAATGTGTTCGAAGGAAAAATAAGATAACGAGGGGAAATTTGAAAGTACAGAGATACCATTCTCCGTTAAAAACAAATAACTATAAGGTACAGTACATAGCAAATACACTATTAATTATAAATAATTAAAATCATAGATCGATTGAATAGTTCTGAAATCGATTGAAATAATCATGATAATGATTATGATAATGATAATTATTATTGCATGATGGTGGACGTACTCCACCCTTATTTTTATCTTTGTTTTTCTCTCTTATATTTTAGATTTTTATGAATTTCAATCTATATTAAAGATAAGTAGCATGTTTTACATCATCTTTATCATTTTATATTTTTCATTATCAATGACCGCTGTACGATTGTATAATCCTGTGATACTTGTTTGTTTATGAGATTTATATTGTTATTGTATATTTAATTTGAGAGATGATAGTAAAAACATGTTTAAAGAAAATTATAATCGTTCTCTGTTCACTTGACATGCTTGAACGATGCTTAACATGCTTAAAAGAACAAATGGTGTGGAAACATTCGGAAACAAAGCAAAAATTGACAGTTATTTTAAAGTACGATAACATTTGAATAAATTTCTGGTATCTTTATCTACATTTATGAAAATGACGTCAAGATTACAAAAAAAAAGAGTGTGGATTCTTACCAGTCTGTGATCTAGTGTTATGATACCGAAAATTCAAAAATCAAATGCGAGGTTAATGTGGCAGCATGTTTCGACAAATTTAGTTGATCCTTGTATCAAAAAATGATTAAAAACAAAGAACATGATCAGCTTCTATTATAGATTTACATCAAAGTCCTCAATTATATAAGCTGCTATCACCAACTTCTAAGAGGATTCATCTCGGTCTCGTGTGTGACTTCAAAGTGTCACACACGTGATCCACTTCTTTTGACCTCTGACCTTGAACATGCATGTTGTCAGCATGAATTTGTATTTCCAAATGATAGTTGAACAAATATGTTCCTGTCATATAAGCATTGAATTACTAAATCTATAAACTTTTGAGAGTTATAAATAATTAAGGTCAAGATTTGTCATAATTTTTGTCACATGATTGCAAAGAATGGCCCAAAACTGCAAAGTTAGGTTTTATGCGGCGATGCCATATATGGGCATTAGAAGCAATAGCAATCGAATTAAAGTTGTCGTCAAATGATAAAGGTAACTGCACGTTTTTGTTTGTTTTGTTTTGCATTACCTAGCAAAGACCATGAATAATTATGATAAGTCCATCAACAAGCTTTAAGAGATGACATATCAATAATATTCTGATAAAGTTTATCAGCTTTATACTTGCAATAATTCATTAATTAGCTTTAAAGATTTTCTTCTTGGTTTACCGTTCTCTTGTTGATGTATACAGCTGTACAGTGTTAAATTAAAGTACCAAACGTAGAGTATTCTTCGGAAAAGAAGTAAATTTCTGTACGAATTTGGACTCACGTGTTTTTTATTTTTATTTTTTTATGCGCTTCGATCTTTTAAGTCTCACCGAAATGTTTAGTGGATCAGTCGAAGATGGCGCTATGCCATCAAATTTAGATCAAATTGTTCAGTACCAGTAAAGAACCAGTTCGTTAGCATGTCGTATGCCTGTACTTCTCGCTAAATCGAAAAAAAGTTTATGTAAAATAGAAAACAGGAGTTGAAAATTAATAAACGAAAAAAAAAATACAGTTTTCCCCCTTTTCCAATCCATGTCTATCATAGCGTGCGTTTGCCTATCTTTAACATTGAAAACACATGTAAACTTAAACATGATAAACGGTAGGGTATTTGATCATGATCAGCCATTTTCGTAATAACAATGATGGTATTTGGTATTTATGTATCCCTAACATGGTTCACAGTTTTTTTTCTTTTAAGAATTCTTTTCTGCCGGTGTCTTTTACCTCATCTACGTTGAATGTAGTACAGCGCTGATGAATTGTAATTATTAAATAAAAAAAATACTTTTCTGACCAAATATTAACACAATCATGATCTTTCACCTCCAATCAAAATGTTGAATCAATTCTTAGAGCAAGGCCAGGTTTTTGTCATTATTCACTTTTCATTGAAACATCACACTGAATATGCACTAATAATAGTGATTTGACTGTCTCTGTATAATTTACGTATTATCTGTAAAAACATTAGCAACAAAAACATTATCAATAACAACTTCTCCTTCTTCTTCCTCTGTTATAGCTCCGGAGATCAGCAGAGAGATCCTGATTCACATAATTATAGTACATGTAGTATGTATTGTAAGAGTGGTCAGGGCAGAGAGGACTGATTGATTGATTGATTGATTGATTTTATTTGGCAAGTCACCATAACATATATACAGTAGCATTAAAACAACAGGCTTGCACAGGATGACCCACGAAAACTCGAAAGCTTATTTCCAGTGGGGTCCTCAATATACAGAATTAAGATAATAAAATGTTAAAATTATACTATTTACATATTAAAAATGAAGAAAAAAAATCAGAATTTACTATTACCAATAAATAAGATATATAGACAATAAATAAGATATATACAAGAATATAACGAAGAAGAAGAGAGGGGACGAGGAGTAGAAGGAGACGGAAGAAACTGATAACGAAGGGAAATAAATCAGGAGAAGAACAACAGCAGAAACGTGACGACAATAACAACACGAAGAAGAGAATAGGAAGAAATAAAAGAAATAGAAAGAATAGAAGAAAGGACATATCGAAGCTTCAATCAAACTATGTAAAATACATAATAATACCTAGTAGAGAAGAGAAAAGAACTAGGTCAGTATTCAGGCTAAATCAACCGTACAACATATCATTTGCATCTTCTTTTTGACTATCAAGTGAAAGATATTCTTTCAATTTCCTCTTAAAATGCAAAAAGTTTCTTATTTCCTTTATATCATTGGGAAGGGAATTCCAATGTTTTATAGCATTGTAATAAAATGAGTTACCAATACTACCTACCCTTTCTGGTAAGCAAAAATTGAAATGGCTGTTTCATGTATTATAGTTATGTATTTCGGTAACTAGATTAAAGTTTGATCCAATGTAATGATTCGATCTATTGTGATAGATTTTATGCACGTGGTGCAAAATAAGCTGTTTTGATCTTTTGTTGACTTCAAGAAAACCTGCTCCAGAGAGTTCGGTGTAGCCAACATGGGTTCTGGGACCAGAACAGCTAATGAATCTAACCATTTTATTCTGTATAATTTTCAACTTCTTTTTATCGAGTTCGCTTATGCCACTAAACCAAGCAGGGTTGGCAGAGTCAAATAAACTCTGAATAAGAGCAAAACAGAGAATACGCCTTGCTTTTTGATCCATACAACTTTGATACCTGTACAAAAATTTCAAACGGGCATTCGCCCTTTTTACGATTGATTCTACTAAAGATGAAAATGAAAGGGAGCTAGTCAACTCAATGCCTAAATACTTTACAGATTCTTTCCTATGAATTATCTTATTATTGTATGATACTTCAAATTCAAATGAAGTTTTATGATTACTTTTAGAACAAAACAGAATGCTTTCGGTTTTGCCTAAGTGTAACGATAATCTATTATCAGTCATCCAATCGACACATGTAGACAGCTGTTCGCTAAGTTTTTCCTCAACAAATTTTGGGTTGGCATTTGAACAAAGTAGTACGCTATCATCTGCATACAATAATAATTTACAGTCAGCTTTTAAACAAATAGACATGTCATTGATATAAGTTGAAAATAGGATTGGGCCTAAAATACTTCCCTGTGGAACTCCACACGTTATAGGCATAATTTTGGAACAAATATCGCGAATAGCCACTACTTGATGTCGATTCGACAAGTAGGATTTGAACCATGCTACAGTAGCCTGGTTAAAACCCATTATTTGTAATTTTTTCAATAAGATGCCGTGATTATAACTGTATCAAATGCTTTTTGAAGATCTAGGAGTACCATCCCAACGAATTGTCCCTTAGACATATTTGTTCTCAGATAATCAGTCAAGTGAATAAGGCATGTCTCAGTCGAATAGTCATGTCGAAAACCTGACTGATATTCGTAAATCATATCATTTTCTTTAAAATATTTTTCGATCTGAACACATACCGCCTTTTCTAGAATTTTGGATACTATGCTTAAAACACTGATAGGTCTATAGTTTTCAACAGCAGTTTTATCTTTCTTCTTATGAATAGGAGTTATTTTTGCAATTTTCATATCCTCTGGGAAAGTGCTAGTAAAGATAGATAGATTTATTAAGAAATTTAATGGTTTGTACAAACTCTTTGCTCCTTCTTTTTAGAAATTTAGCAGGTATCAAATCTAACCCAGTGCTTTTTGATACATTTAATTTACGCAACTCATTAAAAATGAATTGATCACTAACAGGTTTATGCAACGACAGCAACAACAATTAGAATAAAGATGACAACAAAAACAACAGAATATTGATAGAGATAAATGACGTTGGGAAAATATATAAATGAATTCAATGCAGTATACAGGACTTTAATTTTGACACTTAGAATATGCAGAGTGCGCCACCTCTATTTGCGACACACGATGCTATTTTGCATACATAATAAATATGACAAAGGATTATGTTTGGACCTTCTTGGTGAGAATATCTCCATTAGTAATAGAACTGGAAGCATTCGCTATAAAAAGATCTTACTTGTTGCATATTGTTAGTGTATCGTAATTATTATTGTTCTATTCTTGTAAAATGGACTAAATTTTAGATCGTATCAAGAACAGCCATTCTTCTTTCCAACGAGAAAATATAGACGGCAAACTTCCGCTAGAGTAGATTTTTTTATAAGTCTGCTTCTTTTACTTGCATATTGCACGAACACACACACCTAAAAAACACACCCTCTCCCTTACCATTCTTCCACACTGGAAAGTCGATGATGATAATAATATTTTAACAAATTCAAGAGTGAAGATTCATTTATTCTTAATGCATATTTGACAGTTTCACACTCCTCTCAAATGATGTGATTCATAATATCCGACATCTTTCGGTTTAGAGGCCTCTGATGGCATCTCTCTCTAGCACCCCACCTTCATCGGTCCTTTCTCGTCCTCTATCTTGCTCTTCTCTTCTCTTGTCTCCGATGGTTTGCAGTCTCTAGCTTGCTTCCATCTTTACCCATTAATATTGGGTCCAGGTAATAATTTGGTGGAGATACGGATAACATGGAGCTATACTGTATTCCAGGTTAGCAGCAAGAAGAAAAGTCCCATCTGGCTTTGGGTTTATGCTTGAATACTCCTTACCGTGACTCTGTCTGCACATGATGGGAGATGAATATCTAAAGGTCAAGTCTACCTCAGCAAAGAGATGATTTGAATAGAAAGAAACATCCAAATAAGCATAATGTTGAAAGTTTCATCAACATCAGAGGTAAGATAAGAAAATTATGACATGATAAGTTTCGCTTGATTCAGAAAACCGTGATATGCACATCTTGGTAGGTATAAAAACCGATGGTATCACACACTCACTATTTATTATATTTTTCATTTATTATGAATTAAGATTTTTTTAACTCATTAGAATGCAAAACAAGGTATGATTCCTCTCTGAGCAAGCAATCTTAATTCCGTCGAGTTTAATTACTGAACATACAAAAATTAGATTAAAAGCTTAATCTTGGCATGAAAAATCAATCTATTATTTGATTTACATTTGGTTTGGTTCCTCATAGAGTGTGTGAAAATGCCTTGTATATTCAATCATTTCTAAATATTTGTGATTTTTGATAATTTAATTTATTAAAAATTTGATACAAAAATTTTCTTGTTGTAAAATCTGCCAATATTGAAATATTCCAAGATTTACATTTCATTTATTTAAAATCAACATAGTTCATGAACATCATAAAATAAGTATCATACAAATCAACCATTGACAAACAAAATAACAATTTAAAACTGGCCAGGACCCAAAAGAAGCAAAACTGCCTATAAACTGGGCCCTACATAAAAATACATGTAAAATATTAGATTATAGTCTGTACACATACACCCACCCATACACTCACGAACATACCCGTCCTAATACATGTACATCCACGCATTAATCCATACACAGCAAACACATAGCTCGAGATCATAGAGAAAATATAGAAGAGGAAAGAGAGTGATACAAGTAAACAAGTAAAAAGAAAACTTTAGAAGATGAAAGAGATATGTATTCTCAATAAAATAAGTTTTGACTTTAGAAGTCAACTTTCGGCTCTACCACGAAAGTTTAGAACGTATATCCGATGTTGATGGAATCATCATTTTAATTTGTTACCATCAACTTTTAACTGCATCTTTTATTCCATATTCAATCGATTGTACAGAAGGAGGAGAGACAGAGAAGGATGGAATCGAGAGAGAGAGAGAGGGGAGGGGGAGATAGTGGATTGATAAAATCAGAAGCAGGCATCGATTCGAAGCTAATCGACCATCATCATCAAATCTATCACTGGTTAAAAGCACTCGAAATTCCTGCAGTTTGTTCTTCGTCATTTATTTATGCACAAAAGGAATCGGATCTAAATTATGACATTCCTCTACCGACAGGTTGGTGGACCTCCATGCCCTTATGCATGCCCTTTGAACCGGCCTGTTGTGTATCCCCCCTCTCCCTATAAAACCATGCAAATATCTGTGCACATGATATGTTTTAAATATCTGTATTCCTTATACTGCATCTCTTCAGGAGCATATCAATGAACTTGAACAAAACCCTGGGGGACACAAAAACAGGTAAAATGGGTTTGTTTTTAACGGCTGAGAGATGTACGTGTGCACGCGTACACTGACGAGGGTATGACCAAAATCAGGAAATGAATTATATATATACTTTTCAATAGCCTAGTACGTGTGAAAGCTATCATTCTTTATCATAAATTTCGATATTTTTTTATTCATTAATTAGGAAGGGAAAACATGACAAAACACTCGTTTATATACTTTGACATTATTGTTACTCGTTTAGGGTGCATTTTGAAAGGCCATGTGTCCACCCTGGCAGTTCCCCAAACCGGAACTCTGAATCACATGCAAAATAATCATGTTACCCCCCAAATCATTTGTTTTGATCATTTTAATTAAAAAGTTGGGATTGATTGCTTAGGGGCGTTTTACAAAATCTCTAGCGTATAATCTCATCATGAATATAGTGTATACATGATGATGTATACTGTAAATAGCATGGACGAACGCAGCGGGGGGGGGGGGGGTTGGCAGGGGACAATTGCCCCCCAAAACTTTGAAAACCCACATTTTTTAAAACTAAAAACTGTTCCCGGAATTCGCCAAAAGTATCAAGCATTAGGGGAAATTATACAATATTGACGATCACTAAAAGGGCCTTTTAACCCCCCCCCCCCAAAAAAAAAAAAATGGCTATCACTCTTTCATACTCGACCAATTTCATCAAAATCTGATAATAAATAGCGAAGTTATTGATTCTTAAAGTTTATCAATATATTGAAAACAGTTATATGCACATCATCATGAATATTCATTAGGTGGGCTGATGATATCATATCCCCACTTTACTTTTTCTTATGTTATTACATGAAATCACAAATAATTCATTTTTCCTACAGGTGAATGATATGTCTCCCTTTTGATAATGAATATCTAATGCGCTAACTCGGTTGTCAATCCAACTTTTTTTAGTTCTCGGAGGAAAAAAATTGAATAAACCTAATTTCATATAATAAAATACATAAGAGCAAGTGGGGATATGACATCATCAGTTTGATAATTGAATATTCATTAGTTTGTTGATTTCGTTTATTTTGAAATGTGTGTTTCTTCATTTCTTGCAATCTGATAAATTGATTGCAGGATGGTCTTTTTTCGGTAATGAATGTTAATCAGGGAGTAGCCTAGATAGGTCTATTTGGCTTTTGCTATTCCCCCACATCGCATTCATTACCCTGTG
Source organism: Lytechinus pictus (assembly GCF_037042905.1). Lineage (NCBI taxonomy): Eukaryota > Metazoa > Echinodermata > Echinoidea > Temnopleuroida > Toxopneustidae > Lytechinus > Lytechinus pictus. The sequence goes on along the minus strand of NC_087249.1, from coordinate 1,637,807 downwards.
TATTTTGTTATTTTTGTTAATTTGTCATTTTACAATATTCATTACTCCTTTACTATGGAATCATTTTGATTGATCTCGATATATTGTATCTTATATGTTTTTTACAGATGTGAAATAAATGAATTTGAATTTAATGACACAGAACGAAATAAACAATATACTGAAGAGTTATATAAGAACGCATCATGATTAAACTTGACAACCGATGATTTCATTTGCATGTTATTTGATTGTATTCAGGGATATTTTTTATCACCACTCTCACTCCCTGTGTTTATAATCTTAACAGCTATTAATCTTTTAATCTTTCATTAAGATAAGTCCCATCTTTATTATAAAAGTAACATAAATTATTAAATATTCTGGAAAGGCTTAACCACCACTGTTATCAAGCTATCGCCCATGATCTCAATCGTTCATAAATTACATTTTATTTTGTTTGTAGTACTATGTTGTCTCTTTGTTATTTTCAAAACGCCTATTGAATCTGTTCTATTGCGTCGTAAATTTAATATGCATATGTGTTTGGGTACGTCGTACAGATGTTCATTTGAACGCATGACAAAAAATCTACATTGCTCATGATCATAATGTTTGCAGCGACAAGAGAAAATAGTTGTCTGACTCGCCTGCCATCTCCCGAGTCCCGGTTTAATTTGCATGGTTAAGATAATATTCATGAATTATTCCCGAAACAATCCTAATCAAGTCAGTCTACATAGCTCACTCCTTAACCCATTTAATATCGATCCAACGCTTTCGTGATTTAACTTCGAGTCCCCCTAGTGTCTCTTAACAGTCAAATAACCTAATTAAACAGTGCGCCATAGTTCTTTATTAATAACCCCAAGCTACGCATCCGAAGCTAAGCATACAGTCATGCATCATACTGATCATGGAGTTATAATAAATCCACTTTTGGCGCGGGGTTTCTTCTCGTGTATGCATGCATGCAAACAAATATTTCATATTCGCTTTACTCCGGAGTTCACCATCGGTTGCTCCATGCAGGTCACACACTTCAATGTATGGTACTTATAAATCACCATGGTAACGTAGGTCTAGTGCAGAATAATAAAAACTTAATCTTTCTAAATGCCTCAATTCTTGGATCCGATTTCTACCAGCATTTGTTTGAGATAGACAAGAGTTAGTTAGAGTTCGCGCTCTCGGTGGATATATTTGATACCTTCGCACCGGGCCGAATTAACCTGTTCATAATGATTTGTTTTAAAATCCTATCAAATATAAAGTAACATTTCTCGAAGGAGGTCTCATCATCTTCGAAATCGAAATTATAAACTCATAGTAATACGACAGGAAGGAAAGGAATTCAGACAGAGTGGTAAAATGGCTGTTATAGGAGCTCATATATCTCTCCAAGTTTCCGCTTTGGAAGTGTAGTTCCGGACGAGTTTTAAACTTCAAAGGCCTAGGCTATATTGTTATATACTTGTTGGAGATCACACGTTACTTAAACCATTGTTATATGAGGGAAAGTGAGGAAGTGGTTCATCCCTTGTAACTAGATCAACAAAATCCATCGACTTAAATCGCTCTTTGTACTGAACTGTTTCGGTAGATGAATATATTTAAAGAGAAGCTCGATCGGCCGAATTTTAGCCTATGGATATTTTCTCTCTCTCCAATCTTGTGGTGCAGACATATTCATCTATACTTGAGTTGCCATTAGTATCGGAAGCGACAAGTTAACCTATTCAACTTTTAATATGCCTTTAAAAGTTCATCAACAGTAGGAATCAAAATTGATTGAGAGAGATTAATAAGGTCATTGGAAGGCTATTCTACCTGTTACTTCTGTTCATTATTTTATTCAACTGGTGTCCTATTTTATATATACTAGCTTCATATTGGCATGCGTTTTATTTGCTCTTCTTCACTCAGAATAGTATTGACTTTATGGGACTGGGAACAGATGGGAAAAAATACAATCAAAGTGGTGCTCAAAGAGCGATTACCAGAGAAATTGAAACTGGGTTTGTATTATTCGGGATGTTTATTTTATGAATTCTAATTGTGTGTGACTCACATATCCAAATATGGTTAAAAAATAATTATTGAAGGTCGGCTCGGACGGAAGGTATAATACCGAATTGAATGGAATTATTTCATACACCGAATCCATACATAAGCGGAACTTTGAGGGGAAATTTGTGAACCCGGATGTGCTCCATTGAACAACTACAAACCCTTTCGAGTCTTGATCATTGCACGGAAAAGTTTGACTGCGTGAAGTTGGTTGGATCGTAATCATATCTGAATCAAGAAGTGGTGGTTACATTAATGTCAGATAATTATAACACATGACTGTCAAAGATGACTACAGCAATGACAGCAATGAATGACTCTTCGACAATGTCGACAACGCTCTCAACATCGACGTCGTTTGTGTCAGAGACAATGGAATATACCGAATGGAACGGATCTTCATATGATATGACTATGAATATGACAACGATTGCGACAACGAAAAAACAGCTTGTATCGGATGCAGAAGCTCTTGTGATGAGTGTGTTCCTGAATGTCATAGCGTTGTTGGGAATCGTTGGAAATTCATTAGTTATCATGAGTGTTGTGTTCTGTCGAAAGTTACAAACAGCAACCAATGTGTTCATTATAGCTCTTAGTGTGACTGATCTCTTGGTCTGTATTACACTACCATTTCAGACGTTTGCTTTAACTTCAACAGATGGCTGGCCCTTACCAGACTGGCTATGTGCCTCTATTGGTGGTATAACAAGTATCTGCTTTGGGGCTAGTGTTCTGCTACTCGTTCTAATCGCCATCAACAGATATTTCGTCATCACCAGACCTCGTAGCACTTGTCGACGATTCTATAAACCTCGTAACCTTTTTCTCATGGTGTCCTCAACCTACCTATACACTTTCATAATGTTCGCTGTCCTACCGATAGTTGATATCGGGAAGTTAGGTTATTCGGAATCCTATCGTATCTGTTCATGGGATGACGAACACGAACTCTCTGAAGTCAACGACATCATCGTAGGGCTGACATTCAGCGTATCGTTCGTCATCATCGTCGTCTGCTACGTCCGAATATTTCTTTTCATCAAGAAGCATCACCGTGCCATGCTCTCTCATAGATCACCAAGTGAAGGAAACGTCGGGATGGAGAATGACTCTACTAGCGCAGATCAAACTGAGACCCAACTACCCTCTACCCCTTCCTCGGTACCTCATAAAAGTCATAATGCAGTAAGTTCTAACATTACAGAAGGACGAAAGACATCAGGTATCCAGACTGTAGTCAACAGACGAGAGGTGGAGATCACCAAGAACCTTTTAATGGTCATTGTATCATTTTTCCTGTGCATCGCACCTTACAGTATCTCCTTGCTGTTACCTGAAGGTCTGTCCCTATCTATATTTACCGGGATACTCCTTATGGCCAATGCTTGCATCAATCCAATTATATATTCCTTCAAACATCCTACATTTAAAGTTGTCATCCGATGTGTTTTCTGCTGTAGGTATGCAGACATTCCAAAGCCTTCACCGACATTAAAGAAACTCTTAAACTTGGGACGTAAAACAACTTAAGAACCTATTTAAGTGATTGTATTTGTGTTGTAATTTTATTGTAATCCAAATCAACTTTGACCAATCACGTGGCATTAATAGTTTAATTATGATAATAATATGCAACATTTATATAGCGCTTAATACAAATGTTTCTAAGCGCTGCATACTATTACCCCGGCTTTAGCATAATTATATTGTAAAGGATAACCTACATAATGTAATTAACATTTTGAATGATGATTAAAAAAATGAAAGACATGTAAATCGTACAGCATTATCATGATTATTCATGATTATGTTGCAGTCCTTCAGCATGACGTACATTATCAGAGTACAGTCACGTGACTGATTTATTGAAGACATATGTTTTAAAACATTGATGTACCCTTGCTTATACTGAAGTCTTTCATTGTCTTTGGTGATAGTTATAGCTTAACATTAAATAAGGGAAGTGTGACTTCGCTGTGTGATCTTGGTGATACAGACGTCTTTGGACAAAACCAAATTCACATGCATTAATGTTTGAAAGGAAAAGCTTAAGATGTTTGGAAGAAACCGAGAAAAAATTAATGAAAGATGTATTATATGTGATAAATGAATTTCAATTAGTATGGATTGAGAGACATTCTCCGATGTGATGAATGAAATGGAAAAGCCGAAAGCATTAGAGGATAATGGTAATTTATTTGCTTTCTATATGATTATTTTCTTTCGTAAAGTATCCCTTTGTTCCAGAAATTCTTTCAGTGTAGGTTGGTTATTAGTTTTTCTTTCTGGGAATCCATCATTCTCAATCTCTATTAAACTTTTTTTTTCTAACAATCATAAACGATACAAACATGGTGGATGAACAAGACTCTCTATCATGGAAATTGTATTCCCGTTGATGGGGTGGTCAATTTGTTTTATCAGCTCTTAAGCAACGTTGGGTCCTCATGATTTTTTAAAATTTATTAATGCTGCCTATCAAACAGCTGGGATTTATTCCTGAACTTATGTTGCAAATCGTTTACCTCATTTTAGAATCAAACGAAATAATATAGTGTTTCAGACTTCTTAACCGTAAGTAAACAAATTATGCCATTACAAGATCTCGCATCCTGGATGTTGCAATGTTGAACTTAGTAAATAAAGTTTACCCTAAACATACACTTATAAAAAGGCATGGGTTTCCATTCCATTATGTCGATATTATCTTGTAGAATAAGATAAACAAAAAAGAGGCCTTACAGATACGTTCATATAATTAACAGGATAGAATTTGATCGGTACACATGTATATTGGCCATAGTGTTTCATGCAGATGATCGTATATAATACTACCGACCTTACACTCGAAAAAAAATGTTGAATAAACATTTGAAAATTTGTAGGAGTGACAACCTTTTCTAATTGTTGCATTTACCAGTTTTAAGTTGTTGGATACAGCTTCATGCAAGGTTGGATATAACATTTGGAAAAGGTTGTGACTCCTCTAACCTTTCAATTACTGATGTAACATTTCATTTTAAATGAGATTACAAATCATTCTCATTCCCATCAACACGGTCAACTAACGTTGATATCAATCTTTGTAGAGTAAAATAATCATTTTAAACAAGCACATATTAATGAATAATTCAATATTTATCAAAGTTTGATATGGTTTATAATTATTGGAAATACACTCTCATCATGATATCAAAAAAGGGGAAAACATAATATCAATCTCATTAAGCACAAGAAAGGACCCTTAGTCGTATTTAAAATCCTGCATAATTGCCACAGGTTGTTGTAGGAGTATAACCAACGGTAGAGCAATATATTATATATGTTTTTGATTTTTCACTCAAAATAATTAAATTGGTACTTAGACAAGATAATTGCCAAACTTTGGATACATAATACCAACGTTCTACCCAATTATTTTTTTTTTTTCAAGAGAGTATACGGAGATGTTGCCATCAACTATGACTACTGTGTGCCTCTCTGTATCCGGTCCCAGGACGGCCATATGTGACGGACATAAGATATACTTTACTTGTGCATACAATCATGTAGATTTATCATTATTGGGTGGCATCCACGTTGGGATATTGAGAACTTGGTAAAGTGGCGGGGATGATTATTTCAATATTGATTCGTTCAATTCGTTTTCACTTCTCATAAGAAGTCAGTATAATTGCATTCTTTTTCATTCTCGTTACATTGCGTCGGTTCATTGCAAAACATAAAATGAACGTTATTGCGACGATTAATTAGCGTGTTTTTTAATAATTTATAAAAGATATTTATGTAGTCTTTAAACAGGGATGATATAAGTGTGAATGAATACATGGTATAACAAAATATGATAAAATATGAAGCATTAAATACTGTCATACTGAAGCTTATCGACGTACAAAAATCCCCTGGCTGCTATTATTTCAAGCTTTCAGCTTACGATAGCTGGCCTCTGCATTTTAAAGTTATTTGTTATTGTTTACATGAATTATGTCTATATTTACTTAACTACGATTATTGTCACCTTTGTAATTTGATCATTATGTATGTTTGATGTTATATAATTGTTATAAATTTGTAATTTTGATTTATTAATGAATGCAGAAATACCTGCTTAAAAAAGAAAAAAAACTAAACACGTTTATTGTTGCGTTCGAAGAACTGATGATACATGAAAACCGGTTTGTAGTGTATATTATACATTATTGTTTATAGTATACATGTACATCATGTTAATAATACTGAAAGACTTCATGTCTTTACTTCGAGAAATTACCGTTATGGTGTTCATATACATAATTGTTATTGCTTTCTTATCTGGAATAAAGAACATATTTTACTTCAATGTGATATTGTAAGTAATGTCTTTTGTTTTATATTATTGCATACAGATTTAATAACTCATAAAAATAATTTTCTTTGTAAGCAGTAGCCGCATTCTGGGAATTAAATAAAACTTCTTGGAGGAAACTACATGACGTTTTATTTATTTCTTTTAACAATCTATATTTTGCATACAATTACAACGAAGACACCTAACATATGAAATGTGGAATTCTGTTAAAAATGCAATCAACTTTATACAAAGAAAATTGCTTTATATCATTTCAATTTTGTAATACATTGAATGGTATTGGTGTCTCCCAATTCCCTATTATAAAGAAGCGCATAAACATGTGGAGTTAATTTCAGACCTGGTTGTTTTGATAAGGCTCTTCGAAAGAAGAGAGGAGAACATAATGAAGAGGAAGAAGAAGAAGAGAAAGAAGAAGAAGAAGAAAAGAAGAGAAAGAAGAAGAAGAAGAAGAAAAGAAAAAGAAGAAGAAAAAGAAGAAGAAAAGAAGAAGAAAAAGAAGAAGAAGTGAGCTATTACAGCAAGCAAAATTATCTCGTTTCTTCAGAAATTTTCTCTTTATGCTTTTAGAAACAAATCTAACACGATCGAAGAGCTAAATGGATTCGACACTGCTTGCCTTAATCGATTTGATAGCAATGATTACCAACCGAACGAAGCCCCACTATTCGATCATTTCTGATTAGATTCACGAGTATTTATCTGACGCCATCGAACAATGAATCACGAATGAAAGTGTGTTGTTTCCTAACGACATTTTAAACAAGATGTACACTACTTTGATTGATCAGTATAGGATGGGTGTAACGAGGAAGAATAGTTAAAGGATAATGAAACCAGTGTAACAGCTTGTATAAATCAGAAAAATGAAAGAATAAGATCGACGAATGTTAGAGTAAAATGTAATGAGTATTTGAATGTCGAGAACACTAGATGCGAACATTGGTCTTTGTTAATATACCCGTACCCCCAAAACATGTATTTTTGCTCATTCTAATGATTGGGCAAACATTTCATGCATCATAATTATAAATTGTGAAAACATGTATAACTGCCTTGTCATAAAAGAAACACCTGGTTTTTCTCCACTTTTCTTTATTTTACTCTTCTTTTTTTATAACTTTCTTTTCTCAACTTGCAAAGACATAGGCGGGGAGAGGAGGGGGTCGCCCCGGCCTGACTCTCTCCTTGTAAGAGTTGATAATAATCCCGGTGGTGTACAGGCTACGTTATTCAAACGTGGTTACACATAATGAAAACACTCTTAGAAAACAAATTAAAGCAACCATTGTTTGTATTTAACCTTGATGATTATTAACCAAAAACGCAATTTTGTAACAGAATATTAGTAACCCGTTCTTCCTGGATTGTTCGTGGAAAGACAACGAACAGACAGACGAAATATTACACAATGTAAAGGGCCGGGGACAGGCTTGTAAAACATGCGTGAACATCAAATATTAAATCATATTTACATGACCCAAAGTCATTTGCAACCATATTCTTTATCCCTCATGCACTGAATAAAGGTAAAATAGAAACAATCAAAAGTGAGTGATTTGGGGGAAATTACAGTCAATCTCTATAAACAACTTCGCTGAATAATGCAATTATGCCGACCTAATTAATGACAGTATGAATACACAAATAATAGATGTAATTATGTTGCATCCATACCATCAACACAGACTGGACAGTCTATTGTATGAATTATCTTTAATATTGACATACCATCGTCGAATCGGATGCAGTTTCGTTAAGAAATTAGCATCTTAATTATGTAACCATGGAGTGAATATAGGCAATCGAATTGTTTCCTTCGCTCACAACTCTTGTCTTTGTCTTAATTGTTCACCATGTCTCAAGAAGAATGGAAACCCAAACAGCGACTGCTGCAAAATGGAAAAACGTAGGTAAATAATATAAAGTGTCGAAATGAATTCATTTCATTATAACCTGTCCTTATTTATCCCTGTATAAAAAATAATATAAAAGTATACAAAGGTAACATCAATCATTATAAATGATTCATCTGAATACATGTATCACAACAGCAACAACAACAAGGGAAAACATAAGGTGAAATTACATGGTTGATGGCGAACAGTAATTGTAAGGTGAGATGACTATCACCGTTTATACATGTACAGTAATTATGTCTATTTACACTGTCTACGTGTTTAAATACCATACCTCCAGACTTAAGAAAATGCCGGGAGAAAATGTCCATAAATCAAACAGTTTGTAGGCGTCAAGAGGATATAAATCTATGCTATATTCATCGAAATCGGGCATATAGGAGGCGGAATAAAAATAAATTGAGGAAGTCTTTAACCGAAATATAAAATCCACAAAATACCGTTGTGTGTACAGCCTGCACCTTATTTTACCGCATCTGGGATTTAGTCACCACAAGTCTCTCTCTTAAAAAAATTGGGGTTTTACCTACTGTGTCGTCATATTATAGTCATTGATATGCCAGATACAGAATTTCTTGATGTCACCATTTTAACAAATCCATTATAATAACAAGTGGAATGCCTCTGGCGGTCTCACCTGCATCACGCTATTCAATATAGCAGCAGTGCTGACTTTGAAAACTACTATAATATCATTATTCACAAAAAACACCATTCATAAAATAATGATACAATACTATGTTCATTGACATTTGACCTTGATCATGTGACCTAAAACTTGTCAGTGATACTTGATTACCCCTAAATCCACATTTTATACACTATATCTATAAACTTTGAAAGTTATGACAGCATTCTAATAATCACCTCTAAAATAGCCAAAGTTCATTGACCTTAAATGACCTTTGACCTTGGTCAAGTGACCTGAAACTCGGACGGAATGTTCAAAGATACTTGATTACTCTTATGTCCAAGTTTCATGAATCAGATCCATAACCTTTCAAAGTTGTGGTGATTCAACAGATACTCCCATTATGGCCAAAGTTCGTTGACCTTTGACCTTGGGCATGTGACCTGAAATGCGCACAGGATGTTCAGTGATACTTGATTACTCTTATGTCCAATTTTTATGAAATAGACCAATAAATTAGTTATGAAGACATTTCAAAAACTTAACCTTAGGTTAAGATTTTGATGATGATCCCCCCAAAATGGTCTAAGTTCATTAGCCCTAAATGACCTTTTAGCTTGGTCATGTAACCTGAAACTCAGACAGGATGTTCAGTAATACTTGATCAACCTTATGGCCAAGTTTCATGAACTGGGTCTATATACTTTCTAAGTTATGCTGTCATTTCAAAAACTTAACCTTCGGTTAAGATTTGGTGTTGACGCCGCCGCCGTCGGAAAAGCGGAGCCTATAGTTTCACTCTGCTATGCAGGTGAGACAAAAATCAATTGAAATCGATGTCTACAATCTGAGCTTGGTGCTGAAGACAAGGATCGGGGGGGGGGGGGGTGGGCCTTCCCCTGTAGATCAATTTTGTTTTTGTTTTCTTTGCCAGTATTTTTAACAAGACAATGTTCCCGCGAGTGTTGCTATTTTTTCAGTTTGGTTTCACAATTTGGCCCGGAACCTACTATAACCAGTTGGCCTGCAGCCTCTGGCCCTTACTGAGAATTAGCATCATTTATATATATATATTCGGGCTACTTCATGATCCGTCATTATTATATATTTTTTGAAAGAACATTAAAGGACAAGTCCACCCAAACAAACAGTTGATTTGATTAAAAAGAGAAAAATTTAGCAAGCATAACCGAAAATTTCATCAAAATGGGATGTAAAACAAAAGGTTATGACATTTTAAAATTTTGCTTAATTTCACAAAACAGCACATCCTGGTCGATATGGAAATGAGGGGACTGATGACATCACTCACACATTATTTCTTTTGTATGTTATTGTATGAAATATGAAATAGCTTTCTTTCATTGCCATGTGAAGAAAGTTATATTCCTACGTACCTGAACATGTGGAATTACCATTGTTTAACATTATGTGGTTCAATCAAGGCCCTATTGTCAAATCTGTAGAAATTAAAATATTGTATAATTCAATCAATCAAAACAAAAGAAATAGTCAGTGAAGGCCACCATCGACTCTCTCATTTGCATCGGACCACAATGTGCATAATATACGATTTTGTGAAAAATAAGCGAAACTTTAAAATTTCATAACTTTCTTATTTTACATCCTATTTTAGTGAAATTTTCAGCGTTATGCTTGCTGGATTTTTCTACATTGATTCAAATCAAAGATTTTCTAAGGGGGAGTTGACCTTTAAGGTAATAATATTGCTCATAATTTTCCAAAGAGGGATTCGCAAGCATGCGGCAACCTTGGAATACTCCATCAACAATAACAGTATGACTAGAAAATAAGAGATCTACTAGTATACTATTCAGCTCATAACTACTTGAGTGGAAATTAAATTCATGATGCATCGGTAAGCTGATTTCTTTGACGATATACGGCGCCACATATAGGATTATCATCATCATGAAGCCTATACTATAATTCAATGATTCAAATCAAAGATTTTCTAAGGGGGAGTTGACCTTTAAGGTAATAATATTGCTCATAATTTTCCAAAGAGGGATTCGCAAGCATGCGGCAACCTTGGAATAACCATCAACAATAACAGTATGACTAGAAAATAAGAGAGCTATAATATTCAGCTCATAACTACTTGAGTGGAAATTAAATTCATGATGCATCGGTAAGCTGATTTCTTTGACGACATACGGCGCCACATATAGGATTGTTTTAATCATCATCATGAAGCCTATACTATAATTCAATTTCAATTTAATTCAATTCAATTCAATTCTTTATTCCATTTCCATTCAAAACAAAATACAAAGTAATATAAAGTAATACAAATCAAGTACAATTTTACAGACGAGCATTCTTACTTTGTAAAACAAAAAACAGTATTATATTGAGCATAAATGGAAATGAGGGGGTCCACTAAAAAGCAAAGCTTGTAAAGTGTGGATCCCCTTGGAAATGAAGAAAATATAGTCGACTTATTCATATATGCGTATATATGCAGGAAAGAAAAAAGAGAAGGAACTAAAAGGTCTAAATCATATTGATGTAAATGATGTAAACATAATTACTGAACAAACATTGACAAATGCAAAGCTATTCACACAAAGAGGTCTTCGCTGTGAAGTATATGCTGCGCAATAACAGACAGAAGAAAAACCAGAAAGAGAGAGGGAATGACAAGACATAGAAGACAAGAAAAAACAAGAGACAGGACAGTACAAGACAAGATAATAACATAATAAATATTTTTTTTAAAGGAGGAAAAGTCAGAATGGGGAAGGGCGGACCACAAACCAGCTTGATCTGGTGAAGTAACAAAATATGATATAAGTGGACAATATAAGATGAAAATAGATAAAACAATAAAAATAAAAAATGTAAGGATGATAATCAAGATAATGAAGTGTTAGTTCCGTTGCGAAGAATTATAGGAATGAAGCAGGATAAGTTTGAGTTTACGTTTGAATGAATTTAAAGAGACACTGTCTTTAACATTATTAGATAGGGAGTTCCAGAATAAGTTAATGAAAGTCTCGAGTCTCTACGTATATAACCCGGTGAAAAATCAAATCATGATGAGAAAGTTCACCCGGATATTACGTTCATTTTATAAGAAACGGAAATACTAGTACTCCGTAAGAGGTGCGGGTTGGTGAAATTTGGACAATATTTTGATTACAGACCCAATCATATTTTGGACATGATCAAATAATCTAAATATACATGGAAGCTGTATATTGTATCGTGTATTTTGTTTAAGCTTGTTGATCGAAGCTTGTACAGTGCCGCTTCCTTGATGATCGCAATTTGACGACAATTATCTTCCAAATTAAATAATTACGAATTGGTTTAAATTATTAATGACGCGTTCCTCTGACTTTTGACTGGCGTACAGACGGGGGGGGGGGGAGCAGGAATCCCCAAATGTTTCACGACCAAGAAAAAAGGAGAGAGGGAGAAAGAAAGGCAAAGGACAGGAGAAAGGGTGAAGTGTGATATTTTTAAAATTTCTTATTATAATCTGTAAAAATCTTTCACAAAATACGATTTTGGTATCAAAAAATCATTTTTTGCACCGTACACCATGGCTGGTCCCCCTCAAATCTTTAATATCATTATGCCACTGATGAATTCCATGATATTAGATGACAGTCAAGACAGTGGTATATATGCATAAGGCCTATGTTAGTGAAGCAAATAATTTCCCTCAATAATTTTTTTATTTTCATCAACTCTTCAGAGAGACAAACCACGATTGTAATAATAAACACCCCCGATCCGTGATGGCAATTTGATGGATTTTAAGCTATACATGGGAAATACCTTGGTCAAAACAAAGCAATAAACATATTACATTAACAGTTATGAATAGGATGCTGTGATGATGATGTTATGATATAGGACCATCAATTACCTTGTTATCAGGCGCGGATCCAGGGGAGTGGCACAGGGGGCACGTGCCCCCTTTTGAGAAGCAAAATTAAAATTTGTAATGTAAAAAAGCCATTAAAACAGAGGTGTGACCCCTGAAGACCTTTTTTTTTTGCTTGTCTAATTTTTTCGGGTACGAAATATCCTTAATTAGTGGTTGAAAACCCTTTTATTTTTGGCTTGTCAAAATTTTCCTCCGAAAAATTTGCCCCCCCCCTTTGGATAATCCTTGATCCACCCCTGCTTGTTATTTCTACTATATGAGTCTCGTTATAATCATAATGTGTTTATAATCTAGAATAAAGATAAACAGGGTCAAAGAATATACACTATATCGTGTCACTTTTATTTCAGATCTCATCAAATCGAAATTGTGGGTTTGATTACCCGCCAGGTAAAAATCCATTAAAATATCATTTGTGTATTCGTAGGGGTTCTGAGTGACCTGAAACTGATTGACAACAATGAACATCATCATCAACATCGTGATTCAGAATCCCTTTTTTGCCTGGATTGGAAACCATTTACATAACTGAACCCGGTAACTGAATTGGCTACCCATCGTAAATAAAACGTCATTATTGTTTGTTCTTATGCTGATAAGTTAAATTGATTTTTTTTCAATAAAACATAGAATGGGGATATATTACCATGCAATTGCGAAAGAGAGGAAAAGGAGAGAAGGAAAAGAAAAATAATGAAAACAGAAGGAGATGATGAAGATGATGAAGAAGGTGAAAAAGAAGAAGAAGAAGAAGAAGAAGAAGAAGAAGAAAGAAGAAATAAAGAAGAAGAAGATGAAGAAGAAGATGGAGGAGAAGAAGAAGAACAATAAGATGATGATGATGAACAAGAAGAAGAAGAAGAAGAAGGAGAAGAAGAAGGAGAAGGAGAAGAAGAAGAAGAAGAAGAAGAAGAAAAGAGAAAAGGTTGCAGGGGTTACCACAAAGTCAAGCTATGCTTATAATGGCAACCCCTGCAACCTTTTTAAATCTTTATGTTATAGAAAATACAACCTTGTTCTTATTTTTTGTAAATGTTTATTTTGTTATGTATTTTGTATAATTTATAAAAAAAGTTGCCGGCTAGATGAAAATAAAAAGAAGAAGAAGAAGGAGAAGAAAAAAAGGAGATATATGTTACAAGTAGAAGAGCTAGGTCATCCCTAGATGTAATTATTTGATTTAAATTCAGAACTCTGACGTCATCAACACTGGCCATTCCCTGTTCATTATAGCTTGTAATGTTTAACACGAATATCATATAATGCCCCACAAATTATATGGTTTATTTTCTTTCATACGCTATTTCAATTTTCAATTCAAATAAACATTTATTTTCTTCCATTTTAACAAGATATCGATTTACAATTATAATCCATACAAAATCATTTATCAAAAAAGACTGTAAATGTATAAAAGATTTGTTAACAGAAGAAGGCATAATTCCCTATAAAGCAAAAAGCTTGTGGCGGGATATGCCTGTAAAAAATACAATACAAATACAAAACGAGAAAGGCTATAAGAAAGGGAAGAAAGAGAAAGGCAAGGGAAGGGATATTTGAAATATAACGCGAAATTTTGATATAATTTATAATTTTCTTAATAAAAAAATAAATCAATAAAAGTATGCATTGCTCTATAAATGAAGATTCCTTTATAATAAACTCTTTTATAACTTGATAAAAGACTTTGCCTCAAAGCGTTTTGGCCTAATTTCCAGCAATATTGATACACCCCTTTAAACACAAAACTAGCTATTTTATGTATGAATATTTGATACTGAAAGTATATGGTGTTCCATTTTTTCTATTATAAAATTGGCCTGATTCAAAATGGATGAGAATGGGAAATTAAAAAAGGAAACCATTAGATGTACCCACGAGTTGTCATAGTAACCGATTGAAAAAAAAATGCACGCGGCAATGCTAAAGAATGGACATGAAATATTTATGAAGAATTCAGTATTACTGAAGATGAAAACAAAATTGAAAAAATGAAAGGGATTAAGTCTCGGATCATGTCAGTGAAAAGTATGGTACAAATAAGAATGTCACACAATTATGTGCTAAATGTTATTTTTAAGTTTACGATACTCTCTGATTTTTTAAATTTAAACCCCTTTTTATTGAAGAAAACTGTGAATTTCATTTGATATACGAGCGAAGTATGATTCGAAGCCTATTAATATAATTACAATTTTGCATTAATTTTGACATTTATATTAACCACATGAAAAAAAAAACACAACCGAATATGCATGTATAACGATGGAAAAGCAGTAGAAAATATACAACTGCTACTACTAGGGGGAGGGTGCAGGGAGGGGGAGTCCCCCCCCCCCCCTTACGCGCGAAGCGCGAAGTTTTCGATGTCTCATCAAATTCAAATCAAAAGAAGAAGTCTCTTGCGTCTCTAGTCCCAGAATTTAACTGAAATGCTGAGATGAAAAAATCTTTGTTTTTGAAAGAATTTATGAGCACCCCAAATATGGAAAAGATTGAGTAATTTGATATAATTTCTCTTTCTGCGCGAAGCGTGGAAGCTAACATATTTTAGAAATTTGAGAACCGAAGTTGTATAAAATTCCTTCCTTGCTCAGATCAGATTTGATAGCAAAATATTTAGCCACATTACACTCGCAAAACAGAGTAGAAGACACTTATGCGGGGAGGAAATATTCCTTCCCGCGAAATTTCTATTTTTTTTTCTGAAAATCAACCTGATCTAACTTGGATATTTAGAATACGATGAAAATGAGCTCAAATTGTGAAAGGGATAATGCAAGCTTTACAAGGAATTTCCTTTCCCATGCACGCGAAGCACGGAAACCTGACTCTTTGATCTGTTTTTGAAGAAGAAAAATTGTGCAATTTGTTCATATTAAGACCACTTAAAATATTGGGCAACATATACTGCCCACTGTCATGACTGTGCTGGGTAATGTATGTTGGTAAACAAATATATATTCTGGGCAATTATTATCCAATTGAGGAAATTTATTATCCAATTATTAGTTTTTAATAACAAAAATGGGCAGACTTTAACCAATAGTTGTGTGGATAGTAGCTTGCCCTGGGTTGGTTAAAAGTTGGGCATTTTTTGCCCAAATATTAAGAGTGAGTGCTTCCTTTTGTGTGATTAAGAAACTTCAGAAAAATCAATTATTTCAAATTAATGGCGCAAAACAAGACAAGAGATGGAGCCCCTATTTAGCCATAGGCCTACTTTTGTATATAGCACGGCACGAATTTAATTCCTGCCCCCTTGAGCAGATACTTGCCAAAAATCAGTTGCTGAAAGGCAAAAATAGCATATGAAGAGCTCACTTGCAAAAGGGGTTAGGTCCATTTTTCATCAAATTTAATTTTTATGTCTTAATGTATAGATTTTTAGTAGCTCTATAAGATGATACCAAATAAAAGTTGAAATTCCTATTAAAAAGTGAACTAAAATGGCAAAGTAAAATCACCTTTTTTCAAAAGGGGTAAGGTCCACACATAATTTTTTTTGAAAAGAATATCTTAAAAAATATGAAGACAGGTAGAATTTTTAATACCCAATGATATGTTCTAATGGTATAGGGGGTATCATGAAAATTCAGTTTCGCACAAGAATATTGCAATATGGGAGAATTAAAAAAATGATTTTCTTGGAGTGGACCTAACCCCTTTTGCAACTAAACTCTTCATATGCGGACTCAGGAGTGGCGGCAGTGTTCACCCGCTCTAACCAGAAGAGCGGAAATTTTGTGTCGATGCACTAAAAAGATACTTTTCATGTTTTAAACCAATGTATACTCTATTTCTGGCAAGAATAGTCGCATAGCCGAGGAGGAGAAAAACGGAGTAGAAAAGGGGTGTGGGAAACAAACGGGAAAGGCATTTTCGATATATTAGGCTTTAACACTCAAAACAAAGAAGAAGAAAAAAAAAATTGTATGAAGAGAGAGAAGAACGTCTCGTTTAGGCTTTTATTCTTTCGACAAAAAATAAGGAAAAACAGGAAAGCTACATCCTTCTTTCCTTCTCTTCGCTTTTTAATTTATCCTTTTTCCCTTTTTTATTCTTTTTTGGGGGGACGTTGGGGGGGGGGGGCGACCGCCCCACCGTTCCCTGGCTACGCGCCTGTACTACTACTACTACTACTACTACTACATGTACTACTATTTCTGTTAATCCAGGACATATAAAACACATCAATTAATGATTTCAAGTAGTCATACAGTTTGAATAATGGTGTTGGGTTAAAGCAATTAAACACCACCAAGCACAGTATTTATATAGTTTTCCAAGACTGTTAGGGATCTTTACCATACCGTACTTCTCCGGTACTTCTTTAGTAATACGATGATCTTATTTTTTCTAATAAACCCAAATCTGTTTTGGGGTCTATATTTCACTCAGCTTAATTTATCATCTGACCATTAAAATCCATTAACATTCAACATCTTTACTTTAAAGCTCCAATACCGTTGAAATGTTAAAACAATATAGTCGGTGTCTGAAATGACCATGGACACCATATCAGGTGTTAAACATACGCATTGAAGTTTGAACGTATCACCAAATAAAGATGCAAATAGGTGTTAAGATTACACCGTGAATTTTAGACTGGTGTAAAATGCTCGGAGTAGACTCCTAATGGTGTATCTACCACTGTTTTGCATGCTTGCATCACGGTCCCTCCAGCTCTCATACAGTTGGCCTACCCCGTGGCGAATCACTGCTCTGTGAAGCCAATGACTTTGCCACCGTCCTAATGAAACAACCTTCACTAATGAACACGACAAGAAGATTTGAAACCAAGACACCATTAATGATAATATATAGATTCTCAGGATGGGCAGGGCTGGTGTAAATGATGCTTCATTTTAAGCTAAGCGATTCACTGTTGCAATGTTCCCATGAGACCATATCGATACAGGGATCTTTCACACTTAAAGGGAGAGCCCATCCTCTTATCATTACATTCTTAAAGGTCGCTAGTCTACCCCAACAAAAATTATTTGAAGTGAATAAAAAAAAGAAGAAGCTAAAATTCATCAATATAAGATTTAAGAAGTTATGACATTTAAACTTTCACTTATTTGACCCAACATCCCAAATGAACCCACAGGTGGTATATGATGTAACTCATGACGTTACAAACTCGATGTTAAGTTCTTTTCATCATGATTCATTTTTTTCCATCAATCATTCACTTGGTTTGATTTTTCATGGAAGAAGTAAAATCATCAGTATATGAGTGGAGTTTCTCATCTCTCACATCAAATTTCTTATTATTCAATAAAACATTTAATATGTTGGAAAAGCAAAATAAATGTTAGAATGTGTAATATATTGACTCCCTGTATTTGCGCACTCCTGTTCATTATGAGCAAAGAACTGTTTCATGAGCAACACAAATCCATTTTGCATCCAATTTTATACTTGCCTTATATGTTTTTTTGTTCACATCAACGTTGGTGGACCGTTTTAGAGCCTTTGAATTGGGAAGCAATAATAATTATTACCTTTCATTGGAAGTCAGTAGGAATTGAAAGCCCAAATGAAACTAAATTGACATGGCCTTTAAGAGCCTATATACCAATCAGTTTGGGACTAAATTTTTGAAATGATTGATAGTTTTGGATATAGGGTCCTAGTACTGAGAATTGTAGAGTTACAGAAAGCATATACGTGCAAAGTAGAGTGAGATCAAATGAAATAGAATGTAGGTCAGGGTGAACAAAATAATTTTTTTTTTTTTTTTGGGGGGGGGGGGGGGATCCAGACCCTTCCTGTCATATTTCATGAGTATACGCCACTGAGTGGATTTGGACAAATTATGCATCCAAAGTAGAACCAAGAAAGATTTACCCTTGCTAGGGGGTAGGCAGTTATAGGGGCGGATTTTGATGACGAATCTGAAAAATACATACAATCCTATATCACTTCCTTCCATTCCTTTAACAACAAATTTATTCATTCTCTGGTTGTTCTCAGTGACGGATCCATTGGTGTATGGCGCCCCATGAAAAAAAAATGAATAAAATCTGGAAAACGACGAAGAAACATAGGTGGCCGGGGTGGGTGATTGGAGTGATGACCTTTATTTTTTTAAGAGAAAATTTATGGAAGATTTCCCCCCCCCTAAAAAATGTTGAGTAGGCCCGACGTTTTTATTTTTATTTCTTGCATTTCAGATTCCCCTTCCCCCCTAGATGTCAAAGCAGGATCCGCCACTGGTCGTTATTTTGCTCAACTTAACACGACATACAGGTACATGTAATCCTAATAATGGCTTTTGTATCCCACAAAATCCAGGCTATGCACCTCCTATCTTGCCTTGAAATAACATTAAAGAAGGAGAAAGAAGTTGATGAAAGCCATATCACCTTCACGACATGCCTTTTTCATGGAAATGTTGATGGGAGAGGGAATGTTCATCTTTTATATCAGACATGAAGGTAAAGAGAGATGACTGGTGAGAATAGGGGAAGTAGAGGGTAGGAATAAAGCATTGTAGGGGATGAGGTTTGAGGGAAAGAAAGAGATGGATGGAGAGGGAGCGAGAGGTAACTGGCGGGGGGGGGGAAGATTAGTGAAGGAGAGTGAAAAAAGTCTTTAGAGCATGATAGTGTAGTATGTCACTGGTTCAAAATCGATTTCATTTTTACTGACTTTGGTATTCAAAGTTCCAACATCGTTCTCAACCCTGATTCAACCAAAGATGTCAACTTCTTAATTTTCTAATTCGCCATTGTTTTGCTTACATGTCTGTGGAACATGGGTTTGCAATTTATTTACATTCAGGGATGAGTCCAGGGTAGTTTGATTTGGAGGGGGATGGCCTAAAAATAACATTTATTTTCTTTTCATTAGTGTATTATTCTGTATACACTTACATGACCTCAATCTCTCTGTTGACTCTTCTTTCTTTTTCTTCTCTTCCTTTGAGCAATTGCCTCCTGCGTTCCCAGTGTCTCCCTTGTTTAAAATCATTTACCTCTCAGAAAAGTAGGTTTTCTCCTTGAAATCATTTTTAAAATAATACTTAACTTAAATATCCATGGACTTGGAATAAAATATGGCAAGAAACAAAAGATATGTAACAATTTATAAAAATCAATTTATTATTCATTGAATATCTTCGTCAAAAATTAAACTAGAGAGAAAATAGCACTTCACATCAAAATATTACTAAAATAATACGTAGTCGTATACTGTAAATTCTTTGAATAAATTCACCATGAGTTTAGCATTGTGATGCATGTTGCTACAAAGGCAAGATATTGAATTTCATAATTAGAGTAAAAATTAATCTATATATAATTTGTGAAGGCCCTGTCTCATCGTTCTGTGCAAGCCTTGAAGGTGATTGCAAAATGTTTTGAGCATGTTCAAAACTGTTTGCGTGCAAATCAGATTAGCGTGCGCTTCTGCAGTTAACTGCATGCGAGAAACTGTCAATGTGGGCGACCTACTGGGAGCAAAAAAAGTTGCCTGCAAGTCACACGCAAGGCTTGTATGGAACGATATTACAGAACCTTAAGTGTCTCCTAAAAGCACTAGATGTATTTACAATGACAATAACCAAAGGGATCCTTCTAATCTTCGTATCAAGCATTTCTCATATCCACTTTTAAATCTTAAAATCAATTATCACTATCATCAGTTCTCTTCACACATTTCAGTAATACATTATCAATGTTGTCAATAATGAAATAGATTCAAAGTAAATTGCTTATAATATTTCACACATATACACATGCATTAAACGTTGAAAAATAATACTGCTATATGATGAATGTTAATTTTAAATGACCATTCATTTTTCATGTACAATTATATATTACAAATGAACCATAGCAGTAATACAATAGCATTACATAATCACATTAAACATTTAAGGAATGATTCCCCTTACAGATACACATAGTAAAATCATGAATGGAAAAATGTTAGTTGGTCAAATGATAAAGATGTAAGATATAATTGATATATAAAATCTGAGAACATATAAACAGATATCTTAAGAACGTGTAGTACAATATCAGATTCAATAAGGTGCTCAGGACCTTGAATGATACAGTGCTAAGCTTTGTTTTATGGGTAACTGATCTCTTCCATATGTGGTGCTTCAATTAAAGAATGATTACTATATGGCTTTCAAATGCCAAACTTCGAAAACATGCAATTGAATAAGATATGAGTAACTAGGAAAATATGGCAGTGCTCATGTAATCAGTAAAAAAAGATTAATTTCATACTTCATAGGCAATTATTGTATTACAAAAGTTTCTGAAATGGATAGCAATTTATCACAACAATCTTGATCAGTGTTGCATAAACAAACTATTAAATCCAGGAGTGAATCCAAGATTTAAAAAAAAAGGGGGGGGGGGTCACTTCAAGAATAAAACGTCTATTACTTTTCATAGCAAGTATTATTTCAGTGACTTTTTTACATGAATTAAAAAAAAAGAAGAGAAAATGCTCCCTTTGTCTCCTGGAACCGTATCCTGCCAAAACCAACTTGCAACTTATCATATGAAACTTGTAAATTGATCACAAATATTTGTGTTACAGACCCATGCACACGTGGGATCATGTGACAACCGTACATGGGCTTCACAGGTGTTTTCAAAGCTTGACACAATCTCATTATAGTGCCTTAGGAAGATGATAGAATGAAAGTAGATATATATCAAAGTTCCCATTACTATTTATTTCTTTTTAAATTATAATCCTACATAAACTGATATCAGATGAGATGAATCATTACTTAAGACTCAATGGAGGGATTCACTAATAGCTAAAATAAATTCCAAGTCATATCTTCAATTGAGCTTAAAAGTTTTCTAGCAGCTGCATGTCATGAATTTTACATGACATTTCTTTGGATCATGGGCGAAATTTGATTTTGAATAGAATATGGTTCTAGATAAATCTCTAATTGACATTATAGGCTGACTTAAGTTTTTGGCCAAAATTCGTTCAAATAATGATCATTTTATTGTTTGTGATTAGATCATATAATTTCTTTTCATTTGATCAGATAACTTCTTTAAATGTGATCAGATAACTTGATCAGATAACTTCTTTAAATGTGTTTAAAATAATTGCAAAGCTAATTGTGTAAAATTTATCATGTTATCATCTTAGTATTACAATATCATATCTACTAAGTATCACATAATACATTTATATATATATTTTGATAGTTGTGAAAATATGTGTCAACATCATGATCGATATTCATGATTATGTTCTTGTGGATAAATGGTGTGTTGACAAGCTTCTATTGTATACAGATCATGGTTGATAAAATTTAATTCCCTGAGATTTATTCATTATTCAAATGCTTGAGTTCTATATAATTTCTTCTTATCTGTTCATTTGGACACTTTTTTTGTACAGAACTTGATTGATACCCAGGATAGCAAACCACCCTGTGAAGGTTCATGTGAATGGCCACATCACATGACAACAACAATCAGCTATTGGTCACGATGAATCACATGACATCATCAACAATCAGCTATTGGTCACGATGGATCACATGACATCAGCAACAATCAGCTATTGGTCACAATGGATCATGACCTTGATGGCTCCACCCTCTCCAGTCTTAGCTGTCTCAAATGCTTTCAGAGATTCTGCTAACTTGAAATGATGTGTGATCAGAGGCTTGGCATCAATCTTCCCACTTGCAATCATTTCTAATGCTGTTGGGTAGCTGTGAAAGGGGGAGGAATAGGGGAAAATTAAAATTATTTTGAGAAACTATCAGTAATCAATAGAAGAGGCGTGATTAATCAGTTGGTAAAGCAGTGGGATGCCAACCTGGATTTGAAGCCAGGTTGATGCACTTTGGTAAGACATATATTCCTATTACCAGGTCCAGAAGAAAGGACTTTAAGCCATTGGTCCTCTGGTTATTAAACATGCATTAACCTATTTATGCTTTACTTGTTATCAACGAAAACAATCACCTCTAAAGTTTAATAATAATACAATGGAGGCAAATTTATTTCTATTATGTTCCTATTGTACATCTTAGTCCCTTATTTACATTCAGTTCCCAATCGAAAATTGAAGATTTAACAGAAATTCAAAACTGTATCTGCATAAAGAGATATGCTTGATATTTATGATTTTATAAAGTATGGTCTGTCATAGAAAAAGAGTTCATTGTAAAAGTGATGACAGGGATGTTAGTTGAGACTCATTAAATGACATCAAATTCCTACAGAATACAACATGGGGAGTGACAACTGTCAGGATTGGTATAAGATAGTTACATGAATATTGGCATCCCTAATTCAATTACTTACCAGTTGACATATCTGAATATTCCTCTGATGTCCACTTCTCTGACTGCTGCATTCACAACTGGTAGAGTGATCTCAGCTGGTCCAAGTCCAACCAGAACAAGAACACCTCCTGACTTGGTTGCCTAATTGGTAAAACAAAGATGTACAACAAAAGTGAAATAAACATGCTGAAACAAACTTTATAACTATAAATACACATACCATCTGTTAAGTTCCATATTGGAGATTTCTTATTCCATGACCTTTACGAAAGTGGACATTGCTCAGCAAAGCATACCTCTTTCTGGACTTTTTAAGTGCCCTACATAGGCTTGCAGCACTGAAAAAATAGTGATAGAAAAACGATTTTGGCCATAAACAAATGGTCATATTATCTATTTTTAATGCCCTAACTATTATCCATAATCTATTTTGATTCAAACTGTTAATCATTCAATATTACTCTCTATAGCTCTGTCCAATAATTACACATCACCTACGTTCATTATCATGAGAATCTAAATTTTCCTTGTGCATTGACTTGTCATTGCCACTGCCGCTGTCAAATTCAACTTGCCGATGAATCTCAGGTGCAGGGAAGAACAAGGATTAATTGGTACAACTACAAGTATGGTCTTAGAAAAAATTAAAAAGGTTAAAATGAGGTTTGTATTTACTTTGAAAAAAAAAAGATAAAGAGAAACAAGAGAATCAAAGCATGGATTTTAATACAATCAGGATTATTAAAAGTGGAGGAGTGACATAACAACAAGGACTCAACTTGCGCTCATGTTATATGATGAAACATCCAAATTGACACCAACTTACATAGATCCCTGTCTGGATGGAGGGCGGTGCTCCGGTACACTCAATAGTAATACTTGGTTCTTCTCCCAATGCAGTATGAACACGTTTGACCATTTCCTGTACATCCCTGGTGTCCACCTTGATGATATGATTAGCACCAAGCTTAGAAGCCACATCTAAACGGTTCTGATCAAGATCTGTAATAAACAATATCTCTCAAGTAAAAAAATT
Source organism: Lytechinus pictus (assembly GCF_037042905.1). Lineage (NCBI taxonomy): Eukaryota > Metazoa > Echinodermata > Echinoidea > Temnopleuroida > Toxopneustidae > Lytechinus > Lytechinus pictus. The sequence goes on along the minus strand of NC_087249.1, from coordinate 1,613,602 downwards.
GTCTTAGAACTCAAAATTAAATGTCTCTCAAACTGTACTGGAATGATAGTTTAACAGCTTTGTATATTGCTGCAGGGGCTTCATACCCAGGGTGGTGTTTGAACATGTTTCATGAAGCCATTTGACTTTACACATAACTTTTACAAAAGACATTTACACATGATTTTAATGCTTTACTTTTACGCATGACTTTTACCCAAGACTTTTTCACATGATTTTTATGCATGACTTTAACGTAATAAATTTACCAGTTAAATCCAATTCTCTATATGAGCTTTAGTTGAAAAATGATAATTGTAGAGAAAACTTTTATTTTCAATAGGCACCTGAATGGAAAACTCAAAATCTATAAAAGTTTGTTAGAGGTTATATGTGATATCAAATTAAACACTGGAAAATGGTCTCATTTAGCACAAGGAAAGGTCACCCGCATTACTTATAAGAGTGTGTAAAATGCAACCAGCTATATGATCTAGTTTATGTCGTTCAAGAATAATGTAAGCTGGTGCTTCATAGAAAAATTGAAAATCAAAGAAAAATTATTGAATTTTAAGAAAATATTCCAACTATATTAGCTTTTATATACATGATATGTAAAAAAAGTGAAAGAATAGAAATACTGATTGACTTACCTGTAATAACGACTGAAGAAGCTCCCATTGCTTTGGCAGTGAGAAGGTTAACCAATCCAATAGGGCCTACATGTAGTTAAATTCAAGAAGAATAAGTGGATAAAATGACAAAATTTTCTAACGAAAAGATTTTTATTAAATACTGAGAAAAAATAATGGACACACCTCACAAAACAGTCTGTATTTTTCCCAAACGTAAAATCTTCGCCTTTCTGCATTATATAAACAAAGCAATGGTGGACCAGGAAAACTACTACCAGTACCGAAGTATAGTTCTCACTTTTTCTTTTTTTATGATACCAGGGACATCCTGAAGCCTCAAAGTACATTACTGCATCACATATACAGGCCTGTGAGTGGGGATCGTAAAAATAGCTGAAAAGACTAAAAAGTTACCCAAGCTCAGGGATGCCAGATGCCACAGGTCCTGAAATGTTATGGACAATAACTTATAAAAAAAAGTATAACAAAATTAATTCAAGCCAATAGGGTCTCAAGTCTAGTTTACATCAATACATGATGACACACAGGAATTTTTTGGCGGGGGTGGAGGGGGGGAGGGAGGGGGCGCAAGAAGCACTAAGAGTTTTGAAGAAACTAAAAACTGAGGGAGCAAAAAGACAGAGCTTGTCATATGGGGGGGGGGGTGCTTTTGCAGTTTCTACAGTGGAATTGAAGAATTTATTGCACACTTATGGTTACTTTCATGAATATTTTCAGTAAAAAGATGTAGAGCTAATTTAAAGAAAAAAAATAATGAAGGGCAACTTTGCCACCTGTCCCCCACCCCCACTGAATACAGCCATGTATTGTTATCACATCTGTGTATCCTTTATTTTTATAGGCAATGTAGTGAAATAAGGGCAAAAAAACCCCAACAAACTTGCACTGGCAGTGTTAAAGTCATTACCAAAAGTGTATTTGTCCAGCTCCAGCCGCAGCTGCTAGCAGCAATCAGGCGCTCACCGATGCGCCCCAGATGGGCATGGCCTGGGCTAAAAAAGTGAATCCGGCACAAGAAGTGAGTACTGAGTAGCGCCACAAACAAGCAGTACAGCATGTACTGTCATTAAAGCTGAATGCAGAAAAAATATGTGTATACTAAAAATAAGTAGATAACTGTCACAAATGACATTTTAAAGCCATAATATGGTATATTATGCTCTAAAGTGTAAAATTGCATGCAGTACAGTAGACAAACGAATTCAATTGGATTCGTCAAGCTCTCTCTCTCAAGAGAAAAAGGGACGGTGGTAGAGATCGCTATTTGACATGTCAGTCTTTTTGCGATATGCACATGCAAATGGATATACAAAACATAATTTTTATTAACATGAATACATAAATGATGTTGGCCGATAAATACCAGGGGTGGTGTTCTGGAACACTGTCATAACTTTGATCATAAATTTTGTAATTTCTCTCCAAGATGTGACACCGCTATGAGTGTCACAAATCGGTATTCTGAACATTATCTTTTCCCCGTCATTTCTACGTTCCCGCCAATCTCTTTGGTGGCAAACCAATCAAAAGGTGGCGAACAGATGATTGGAGGGCATTAATGACAATCTTGGTTGACCTCATACAACTTCCAGTGTACACAATTTCGTATTGCCTGGGTATATTCTGTTATCTCTTAGGTCGATTTGTTTGTGAGACAAACCTGTATTTACCTATAATTCTTGGTAACAAAGATCAAACAGGTAACATGAGCCCGGATCACCCGTTTGGTGTTTAGCTGTTGTTTTAACGTTGTTTTCATTGTTACGTGCATGCCCAGTTCTGATCTCAACCACATAATATAAGACAGTATTATGTATTTCAAATGTAGTATTACGTATTTCAAATGCAAAATGCGCATTCTCTTTACTGTGATCATTGTGATGTCATAAATGACTTCCTTTCAAAAATTACCCTCAAAATGCAGGTTTTTTTTTTTTTTTGGTTCTATTTTATTGATTTACCATGTTCTGCAATAATATAAGAATACCACTAGCGTACCTAAGGGGGGGGGGCAGACTGCCCCCCTGACGAGTCACAACTGATCCAGGGGACGTGCTCCCCCCTTTTGATAAGCAAAATTAATAATTTGTAATGTAAAAATGCAATTAAAACAGACGTGTGCCCCCTCTTTTGAACTTGAAGACCTTTTTTTTTCTGGTACAAAATCCTTTATTTGTGGTTGTAGACCTTTTTTTTTTTTTTTGCTTGTCAAATTTTTTCGCGGACGAAATATCCTCCAAAAAATTTGCCCCCCTTTTGGAAAATCCTGGGTACATTGCTGAAGGATACACTTAAAGAGATAAAACTTTTACACCCTGCTGGTTCTTACAAAATATGGGAAATATCTACGTTCTGGTTCCATATTCCATTCGGCCTCCGGCCTCAAATGAGTTGGAACCAGAACGTAGATATTTCCTGTATTACGTGAACAAGCAGGGTGTAACTAATAGTGTTTCTTCTTCTTCTTTCTCTGGGTGAAGTACAGGGTATTGTCATACAGTACTTTGTGCAGTGCTGAAAAACTAGTGTGCCATGCCGCATTGTCGACCCTAGGAAATATACTCATGAGATTACAGGTGTATGTATGTATTAAAGGTAAAAGTGCTCCTGTCCAACTCTTTTTCCATCTTCGCCTGATGAAGAGTCATCCTGACCAACTGCCTCTTAAAAACTGTTCCAAAGAAGCAGATTTTACACTGGCAGGAGCTGGTTCAAATAGTGTAGCCTACAGTACTAGGAAAGAAAGACGTTTGAAACCCATAGGTCATACAGGGCCTTATGTATTTCCTAAGAAATTACCAACCCTGTAACACACAATTAACTAACTACAAGAAACAAACTTGACTGACTCTCTTTTGTTGTTGTTTTGGCTCTCTTCTGTCAATTCTCACTTTTATTCATTTGTTATTTATTCTTGTGTACTTTGAGCTAATCTGCAGTAGGGTCATAGGGAAAATCAGATCAAATAGCCTAATTTGGACAGAGAGAGAAAAAAAAATGTCAATCAGTTGGAAAAAAATATATATTATGGGCGGAGATTCACAGGCCTGCATATATGTTTATTCCTCCCCCTTTCCCTCCTACTACAAGTTTTAGGATAATACAATAACTTGTTAAGTACCAATTACTACCACATATATGTATGATATGAATATAAACAAAGCAACAGATAAAACTCCGATTAGAGTACAAATGAGAGTTTCTAATCTTTACCTTTCATTTCAAATCATCTAAGAAACTGAGCCAGTTATGTTCTATAAAATCAGTTCGTAAAGATGATCTGGGTCCCAAAACACAAAGGTTAGCAATTAATAAAAACGATTGATTTTTATGATTGATTCTACATGGTAGTCAATGGAATCAAACGTAGAAAAATGACCTACGATCATTGCTAAGCTTTGTGTAAACTGGGTACTGAAATAATAGGTCATCATGACCCTATCAATCAGAGTTCCATATGTTTCTTTGTATGTTATAACAAAGCCATACCTGCACCACAAATGAGGACCTTGCTGCCTATTGTCACCCCAGCTCGTTTACATGCATGAACTCCGACAGAAAGCGGCTCCAAAAGGGCACCCTCTTCCATGCTAACATGATCAGGTAATCTAAAAGAAACAGTGAAATAAAAATAGGTCTAAACAAAAATCATGACTTACTGTAACTGATGCATATGTTGAAGCCTCATTTTTGTCTATCTGTTTTAGTATGTCTTATAAGAAATGGTGGAGAAAATATTGAAATTTTACAAACAAAGTTTTCATAGAAAACTGAGCTCAATGTCATAAACCTCATGCTTTTCATTATTGTTATGTGATGATAAGACATATCTCACATATTCAATAATATATCAATACATAATCAATACTTCATCAATATTTCTACAGGAAATATAAGAGGAAACTATATGTTTACCAACTCCAACTTTCTTAAGAAAGTATTACTCATTCTTCGTCCAGCTTAACTTCTGATGCACACACATTTTATAAGTTTCTTATTGACTACATTCCTCCTTCTTACTAAAAGGTCCACTCCCCCAATTCAGAGTAATGTTATGACATACAAATTGTTTTGGTCAAGCATCCAAGGTTGACCAGCACCTGTTAGGCTGTGGACAGTCTCCGCTGGAATATCATAAAAGGGGTTCATTTCTGAACCCAAGTCAGTTTACAGTTTTAGATTGGCTCCAGCATGCAGATCTATTAGAGATCAAGTTTAGAGCTACAGAAGATTTTACATTTTATTTTATACATCAGTTTGCAGAGTTTATTTCATCATCTTCAGAGTATAGTCACCATCAGACTTACTCATGATCCTGTATTTTGTTATTATCAACTTATTTATAATCTTTATAAAAAAAATGTATGAACTGTACATCCTGCATCGCATTGTCTTCATTTATGCGGGTTGAAAGTAAAAGTGCAATAGATCCCAACAGCAACATAAAATTATAATGAAGACACACAGAAAACTGTTTCACTAAATTGATACAATTATTCTCAATTCCATTTCAGGCATGTGCATGTGCTAATGTATAGATTATGAATCTCGAATTTTATCTTAGAAAGGCTTCAAGCCATAATGTTTGCATGTAATGCCTACAAAAAAAAAGCAATCTGTATTCAATAAAATCATGTGTACCGAACATGTGCATATACAAGCCTTGGTAAAAAATGTTTACCTATTTAAGTATATGACATTGTATAAGTTTGAGTTTCAATTCAGTCTTTCACAAAGGATTGCCCTTGACTTGGTTCCAATACCCTGGAATCAGACTCCAAAGTGCACTGATAATCAAATAAAGATAACTCCCACAAGAGCAAGAAAATAACAATAGGAAGCCAAGTAGGTCAACACTAACCAAGTACTACATTCAGTCAATACATACAATGGAAGTTCTCATTTATAAAGTAATAATAGAGTATCTCTGAAGTGCCAAATCCACATTGATAATATGCTCAAGGCGTTGAGGAACATCAAAAGATTACATGGAGAGAGAGGAGACAAAGGATAAATAACAACAATCATGACAAAGAAAGGAAATTACTGGAAGACAGTTTTAAAGAAATGGGTTTTAAAAGCAAATTCAAAACAATCAACATTGGAAATATTACATGAATATCATCTGCATATGAACAAGATAGATCAATATTTATGCCGAGCTTATCAATTTTAAGCACACAACGCATATCCATCAAGATCAGAGATCACCCGTACATATACTGAATTATAATCATGAGGAATAAAATATTGTTTTGAACTTCACACGGCAAAATTGTAACAATACATTATACTGCAAATGCTAGTAGTTACCACCAAGTGCTGGATGCAAGGGGCATTAAAATTTTGAGGGGCTGTGGGTGTGCCTTTTCCCATTAAAAAAAAGAAGAAAGCTTAGGGGCCGAATTGGCTAATTGACGAAAATTCCCTATCTTTTTTTTTTTTGGGGGGGGGGGTGTCTATCTGCATCCCCACCTGTCTCAATAAAATGTGAAAATATTGTAGTCCCCCTTACATTCATATGGTGTGGAGGCAGTTGCCACATATTTTCAGTAAGCAATACCTCAAAATAAGCACAGGTGGGGGAGGCACAAGATGACCTTTTTCAATTGATTAAAGTATATGATCAAATGTTAACCCCTCCCCCCTCCAACTGCTACCCATGCACAAGGCTATACTTACTTATAGCAGAAGTCTGCTGCATGACAGTAGTAGCGTCTTAGATTGCCATCATAAGGGGGCGTGGCACAGAAAGCCATCTCACCACAGAGATTATAACGACCTCCCTTACAGAAATCACACAACCTACATGGTACACCGGGTTCAATGGCTACACGATCACCTAGCGGAAATAGAATAAAATAAAACAACAGATATCAATGAGGGTGGTTCATAGCCATCAGCAGTTCTGTTGTAAAGCATTATGTGTCATTATCATGAAAAATATGGCGTAAGGTATTGTTTTAATGTCTATAAAAATGTTGATTCATGTGTAATGTTTTGAAGATCAAACACATCTTTGCATTACATGGCAGTTAATTTCAGTGTTTGGTGTTGAGATGTGTCTCAATTCTTCCAGGACAGTGATTCTGTGTCTTGTCTTGGTGTGGGAAGCTGATGTCTTTCTCTGTTTGACGTCAATATGTCAGTGTTTGCCTGCTGAGACATGTCTCGAGACAGTGACGATGAATTGATGCAGGGATAGCCGATTAACAATAGTTTAACTGGGCTTTTTCAGACCAGGCTTTTACTGGGGGAGGGGGTAAATTTGTCCCTCCTAACCCCCTTCAGATCTCGGTGGCTGATTGCTTTGAAAATTTGCATGCAGGTAGTGCCGGATGTAAGATATTGCGTAACTTCGAAAACACCTACCTGAGCATTGCAAAATTGGTCTCAAGAGATGCGTAAGTCTTGGAAGTAAAAAGTCAGCAAGCGGTGCAGTGAAAAATTTTGAGCGGTAGCATATTCACAAAATTTGTTGAGGGGGTCAAATTGTAACCCCCCCTCCTCCCCCTTAAAAAAAAAGAGTTGAGCTTTGCTACAGGTATATATAGCTCTGCTACTTGTACTACTTTGCAGTGAATTTAGTTAGCACACCAGAAATTTTAATAGCAAAACATTAAACTGCCCCTGCAACCTACAATGTTTATTTCTTTCTACACACAACGCTGAATACAGCTCAATATGTTTTGCAGATTTTCAGAATGAGATCTGGAGGGAATTCTTTTAATTTAAGTTCTAGCTTAGCAAGTTAAATTTTTTTTAATGATTATTCAGAATCTATATTGGGATGCTCCTGTAGCAACATACAAGTTGTATTCAATACTGTGCATGGATGGGAATCATTTTTTTATGTTGCACATCTTTGTCAGCTAATCAAAATCTGAAGACTTACCCACTTTCAAGGACGTTACTTTGCTTCCAATCGCTGCCACGATACCACTTGCTTCATGACCAAGAATCATTGGTGCTTTGACAATGAAATCACCAATACGACCATGAGTCCAGTAATGAACATCAGATCCACAGATCCCTACAGCATGCATTTGAATCTGCACCTCTAAAATGAAATGGGGTAAAAGAATACACAATGTATCATTTCATGAATAGGCCTAATTATAGTATTTACTGGCAGGGGCAGTGCTACATGTACATGGGGGGAGGGCAAACCCCTATGATTTTTCAAGTCAAAAGAAAAAGGGTAAAAAGAAAGGAGAAAAGAAAAAGTAGCTCTGCAGTAGTACTGCACATTCACACCTACTTGAACAAACTCTAGAAACAAATAAAAGATCTTCTAAATGTCAAATTCTTGACAGCACTTTGAAATTATATTTTGTCAACAAAACGAAGCAACTTAACAAAATGTATGTGTCATGTATGCTCAGGAAACTCACAAGAAAGGCACAATCTATCTTTCACATAGGTTTTCCTGCATTCTCCAAGTGCTATGTTCATGATTAATGTGATTAATGTGAAGATAAGAAATGAAGTTTTAGGAATCCTGGTAAAAGACACAGCTCTGATTCTCGTTAAAGTGTCTGAAAGACAGACATACACACTGCATAAACAAACCTAACTAGGCTTAAGACACAAGTAACATATCATATTGGAGACCTTTAAGGCTTCAAAGTCTTAGTTGATTTTTCAAATACATGTAGGACTAGAGCTAATGAGAAACTAAAAAAAGCAAAGTCTTCTTGCCTGCTGTTTTTATTCCCTATTTAAAAAAAAATGATTTCATAGATTTTTATTGATTAATTATCTTATTGGCAAACTAAGCATCTCCTATCCAGGAGGCTACACTGCATTCGATTTGAACTTTCTGCATTCAAAAAAAGAAAAAAGGTTTCCATTACAAAAAAATCAAATGAATCACAATCAGCTGAGTCACGTACCATTTTCTTTTGGTTGAGGAACCGAAGTGTCCTCCTGAAAAAGATAATAAAGAAGTGATAGAATATATATAATATACACCAAAAATTATTAAACAGCTGCCATAACAATCAACATTATGATTTTTGCATTAGATGGGAAGCTCACCCTGACATTACATGTAGGTATAGGTTGCAATAAAATCAGAAAAATTAGCAAAAAATATTGGTGAAGGTTTGATGTACATGTAAATCCGTCAAAGAATAAGAAGAGAGTTGTGAATTTTTAGAGATTTTAATTTGTGGCGTCATATGCAAGGAAGCTGCCCCATATATATTCCATAAATGGAAAATAATGAATAACAATATTTTTCTTATTGGAACTGGATGCATGAAATGTGTCTGATAATATATCCATCGCACAGATTAAATCACTTTCAAATAATAAAAAAATTGTATTTTGGGGAATTTATACCACACAACCTATGGAGGGGCTGTTCTTCTTTGACGTCACAAATAAAAACTTTAAATATTCATCATTCTGTTATTCTCTGAAAGATTTTAATCAAACTTCCATCAATATTTTTCTTCATTTTTTTGCTTAAATATTAAACCATCCTGTAACTTCTGAAGGTTTCCATGGCAAATAATGAGTGTAGATCTAGAGGTTTCATGTGCAGACTACACCATGTATTCTTTTGTAGTTTTGTGTTGGTTATTTTCAGGACCAACACAGGCCTACACTCATTAAATCAACTTCTTGTCATGGTGAACTTCCCCCATTTAAGGGAAAGACCTGTAAGACAAATAATAAATCATTATGAAGTCATGAATGTACTCTTTACATGCAAGATGAATTGTGTAAATCGAGTTCAAGCCATGAGCTCTGTGATGGCTGGAATCAGTCAGAGCCTATTTATGGTGCAAACTTATGCAGTGTCAGTGGCAAGGTTGTTGTAGTATAAAAATAGACTAACAAGTTAGACCTATGATGGGGGCATTACAAGAAAACATTTGCAATCAATTGCAAATTTCAAATGCAAATTACAAGTGATATATCAACTGAACTAGTACAACTTACATATAATTAAGAAATCAATTCATACTAAACTGGGCATTATAAATTCATAAGTTAACAATAAAACTTAACTAGCTTGCCACCTAATAATTCAAAACTGCCAGTGCAGTACAATGCAGTCTTTGTTTAATTTGCTAGTATGATGGGGTGTCCGAACTTCGCGGACATTTAATAAAATATTCATTAGGCTAAAATTTGTTCAATTATTATTCACATTTTATTCCAAAACCAATTCAAATGATAGCTATCAAATTGAGTGCAAGACTGTAAACTATAAATTTATTGATGAAAATGTTCAGTAGGTCAAGGGGTTTCGCGATCTAAAAATTCTATTCCGATTGAAAAATGTGCGCTGTGCTGGAAATCCATTCTGAAAATTGTGACCTAACTTCGTGGACCAAAGTTTTGTGGCGATTTAAACAAAAACTCAAGATCAAAATGTGAGATATTTATATCACATTGACGGCAAAATGCTATACAGTGCGTATCAAAAAAAAGGTTACACTTTGAAAAAGCACTGGGAATTAAAAAATAAACAACATGTGGGTAATTTTTCCACATATAATCTTGGGTTTGGGTCTCATCTATCCAATGAAAGTAAAAGTTTTGTCAGAATGTTACAGTTGAGTGAGCACTGTCCATTTTTGTAAAGCTCGCAGAAATCTGTTTGCGCAGAAATGCTCGTTTTCACGCTATGTCAAGGGGAAAGGGCGAAATCAAACTTACCCTGCGAAACATTTCTCATACATTTCCCTTGCACTTTTAGTCAATTTAAATAAAACAGATACATTCAAGCATTTTGTAACAATTTTGCCACCCATATTGAAATTTCAACACTAAGTAAGCACAATCTTTACCCTTTTGTGCCAGCTGGATCTGAAGACATAACTAAATCTGAACAAAAGTTTATATCAGACATCTCCAGCATTTTTTCACTAAGTTTTTATCATTGAAAGTGGGTTTACATTTCATTTTTCATTTAATACTTGTTTCTCCACACTTTTCCCAAGCTTTGCAATGATTAACAAATGAAAATCAGGCTTAAGCCATTCCATGTAAATCACAGCTCAGTGTAAAGCAAATATTGTCATAATGGCCTCGGTGTGTGGGGGAGTGGGGCGGGGCAAAATGCACTCTTCGAAGTGTTTTGGGCAAGGAAACAACTCAAAAAATGTAAAAGATATCTTCAAATCAATTTTACTAGCTTAATTCCACGTGTTCTTCATGATTAAGGTCTACTTTTATTCTCATAACAATTTCAAAGTTCTGCACAAATCATTTTTCACTAAATTTTCAAAAGTAAGTGGTGCTCACTCAAGCGGAAATATTTTTCGACAGTATATCGTCATTTGCTTAAATGGATCTGTACCGATTTTAAAATGTGGAAAAATCTTCAGGATATTACAAATGTATAATTTTACAGGATTTTTTCAAAGTGTAAACTTTTTTTGATACGCACTGTAGAATTGATCAGTACCACATTTAACTCACATTTTTTTATATCTGCTTGCAAAATGAAGAAATAGTTCCATATGCACCCCCCACCAAAAATAACAAAGATTGTTGACAGTTCCGGTTCGTTCACTTCAGATTTTCTATCATTTTTTTTTACTGTTGCTTACCTTAGTTGGGACTCAAACTCACCTCGCTATGCTAGCGAGAAGCGTTGATTCCGGAAGGGGTATTTTAACGATTAATATCAGCCAGTAGTTCGACTAGTCTTGACTCACAGACCCTTTACTGACTAAATAAACCGATGTCTATGGACAATTACACGCACTAGATCCTGCTCGAAATTTGACGGAATAAAGCCTTATTTCCACTCCCCCATCATATATGTTCTATATTAGGGCTAGATATTTTATTCTGAACTATTCTATGAATCAGTGGAATATTTTCCCAAACTCTTGGAATACTTCTGGTATTTTCTGAGCCATCAAATATAATATAAATATTCATGCTGTTTGACCTGCGACCCTCGCATGCAACGTTTTGAAATCGGCCGTGAATAATTACGTGTGAGGAATTAGATACTGGCCCAAAATCACAAATTTAGAGGATAACCGGAGGATGGACACGGAGTGAAATAAGGGTGACGAGTAAGAAATAAAGCTATTTTTCTTTCTCGTTATATTTTTTTTCTATAATTTTTACAATAAACCACTTTTTGATCCCACCTTTGTCACTCGGTATATCCGAACTAGTTCACGGTCCCGAAGTTCGGGTAGGTGGAGCGTAGTGTAGCGGTAGTGAAGTGGAGCCTGCACGAACTTTGCCCAAGGTAGCCCAAACTGATGACATCGTGATTAGCCAGGAGGCTTCTAGAGAGTAAAAATCATTTACTAACGTAGGCTTACTCTCAATGAAGCCAGGTCTTCCTTCTCATTCACCTACACGAAGGACCCCAAAACCTGAAACTTTCACCCCCGAGATTTCTACTTTCCTTCTAAAAGATCTAGCCCTAAATCATGTACATGGGATAAAACTTCATTTCCGACATTTCTACGCTCTCGTTGTTATTTTTAAACAAGAATTCATCAAAAAAATGAGAAAAATATTGTAAAAAGACGGAAGAGACTTGCCCGATGTTTACGCCGCCATCTTGTTTCCTATTGTTCTTCTCCAACGTTACGCAACGCACGCGTCTGTAACGTTGGCGAAGAACAATAGGAAACAAGATGGCGGCGTAAACATCGGGCAAGTCTCTTCCGTCTTTTCACAATATTTTTCTCATTTTTTTGATTTAGGGGAAAATATGGCAAATTTTTTTGGGAAGTTCAGGCTGCTAGAAAAATGTGATCTGAATTGATTATTAACTTGTGTTTGGCATGTACAGTGTATGGAAAGAGAAATTCAGGGGCTTCTTTTGACAGTATTAAAGGACAAGTTTATATGATCATTTTAAATAAGGATTTATAGATAAATTGCAAACCCTTATTTGTGTGTGTGTTGAGATTGCCATTTCCCCATGCGTTTTCTATAGGAAAATGAAATGTGTTTTGCACAATTTTTTTCACTTTGTCGCAATTTTTCATTGTGATCTGGTTTCCAAATCTTTATAAAAATCATACCATCAGAAAGAGCATAAAAAATCCTATTGGGCTCTTTATGGACAAGTTTTTGGCATTAATGATAAATTTATAACAGCTCTCGGAAGCTAACAATTTGGAATTGTGTGTGCATTTCTTAACTACACAGTCTATGGCAGAGAAATGCTAATTTCATTCTTCTTTTTGGCAGCCAATAATTGGAATTTTTTTCAAATATGTTACATTTCTGTCAGTCTGAAGGTCATTTCTCTTCAAATTCATAAAGAAAATGTGATATTTTCTTGAAATTAGAAAAATAATTTTTTTCTCCAGACACCCTACTTACGCCAAACTGGCAAAGCCAAGGCAAGGGTAATTTTACATTTAGGTCTCTGTTCATGTTGATGATGTAAGATTTTAAGGATATTGGCTAGTATAGTGAGACCACCACATATCGACCACCTCTTTTGAAACCGACCACCTTGCGCAGACCTGACAACCTCTGGGAATGAAAAACTGTATTCTGTGATACAAAAAAATGTATTTTCCCCCAAAAAAGTGTATTTCATAATAAAATGCTTGGCGCACTCGCCCACCACGGCGCTCAAGCTGCATGCAAGCTAAAATGCGCACTGCTCTTGCAGATGAAAAAAAAACCCATTGAAACTTGTGTATATCTCACCCTGGTTTTTACAAAATGATTGAAAAAAAAAACAAGTTACCTGAAATTATATTGATCTAGTAACCATATTTGTGTACGTTTTATGAAATAGAGACATATAGAGATGATTTTTCTCAATAAATTACGATTTTGTACAAAAAAAAAAAAAAAAAATCAATTTTTTTTATTTTTTTTTAAATTTTTTTATTTTTATTTTTTTTTACAAAAAATGTATTTTTTAAAGAAAAACGTACTGCCGTATTTTGGTTGCAAAAACGTACTAAATACGGCTAAATCGTACTGGTTGGCAGGTCTGCTTGCGCGCATTAAAATTATTGCGTATTACAAACGATACGCGCGGGAGAGTAGGCGCAGTGGATATGAACGGTAAGAATCGATTTTACGAGAGAAAAAGAAGGGGAAAAGGTAAGAACTTTATAGTACAATTTATCAAAATTGTTTTGACTAGACCCGAACCCGCCCCGTTTCCGATAGGAAACGTCTATATAGAACAAATATCCGTCGTCAATCGTCGAATCATGTGCCAGAGCTCGCAGTAGAAGTAGTGTGACGATCATTTAGCATGTTGACATCATAGAACTGATTTGGAAGAGTCAAAACATTTCGCCACCGCGACAAGAATCGGCCGTAAACTTAGTCTTAGTGTATCGCGGGTGGTCGGTTTCAAAAGGAGGGTGCAAATGAGCAAAAGTAAAACCATCGTATTCGTTGTTCGCCGATATATACGCTAATTGAATCGGAGTCGCAGATCGAAACATGGGAGTCTGGGGAGCGTTTCATGAAAGGATTCGTCGGACGTTTTATTCGACAAGTACCATTTTATCCGACAATTACCATAGTATTAGTAACGTTGCCTCTCAGCCAATCAGAATCAAGGAAAGATGTCAGATCTGACAACTTGTTGGACGAAAATGTTGATGAAACACTCCCCCCACATCCTGATCTGCTCAATTTTCTGCACAAATGAGACGAAAACTAGGTAAAACTGATAAATATTTTCGCAGATATGATTCTTAGAAAATTAGGTGGTTGATAAGGGGTAGTTCCAACCACTCTGGGGCTACACCGCTATTCCAACGCGTGTTGGAAAAGTCGACGCCAGACGGGTACGTTTTGGCCTTGAATTTCCAGCAAATTCATATAAATTACGGCCTAAATTTAGGTCTAACTTATTCATTATATACTAATTTCTTAACCCTAATTCTCCCGGGGGGGGGGGGGGGGGGGCCATAATGGCCCCCCCCTCGACAATTTTTGCGATATATCCGCTGCACAAATTTGTTTGACCTCGCCGCTCACTGACTTTTTACTTTCAAGTCTCGCGCAAATTTTGGGACCAAATTTGTGACGACCGGATACGCGGTTACGACATTACGCAACATTATGTAAGTGCATGTCAGACCCAAAATTGCTCACAAACGTGATTTCATGTACAAATCCAATGCAAATTGTGTATTTAGCCAAAATTCATAAATGTATCATTATTTCTACTTTTACTGATTGAATTTAATTAATTTTGCCTTGCTTATGATCAGAATTAAGTCTGGAACGATTTCCATTGAAAAAACAATAAAAAAACAAAAAGTAAAAAAACAAGGAAATACATAAGAAATTCATAAAACAATAAAATACATAAGAAATTGATTATCAAACTGAAGTTTTTTTTAATTGCGATTGTTAAGAATGCTACAAAGAATATTTTAACCAAAAATTAGCATTCTAGGAGCTTTATTTAGTGAATTAGAGCAAAAAGTATGATTTATGCATAAATTAGCATAATTAATTCATATAAAATAAAATCTCATTATTTTGGAAAATTTTACCATACAGCCTTGTAGATTACATCGCACACAACCAGCGTGCAAATTTTTGCGTCGCTAGAGCGATCAGCGGCCGAGATCTTAAGGGGGGGCCATAATGGCCCCCCCCCCGGGAATGACAAGAATCAAAATACCCCGGGAGATTGAGGGTTAATTATAATGTAAAATGGGTACTCACGGGTTCTTTTCTTTCCAAATTTTGTGTTTTCATCGCCTCTTCTGGCCAACTCTTGCGATGGCTGTTGTCGCCATAGGATCCTGTACATGCAAATCCAGGGCGAATTGTCACATGACGCTCGCGAGTCTCTAGGGGTAATGGCCTTTAATCAAGGCGTTCTTTTTGCTATAATTTTATAATGACGCTTAAATATCGAAATCAATGTAGACGAGTCTGTGCAGGGGCATAACAGGGGTATATAAGAGGGGGCATAGCACATGTCGCGTGTGGAAGATAATAGTTACGTAATGTAAGTCCCGAGCACTAGCGTACCTAGGGGGGCAGTCTGCCCCCCCCCCCCCCCCCGATGAGTCACAAACCCATGCAAATTACGTATCTCTGCCCCCCCTGACGAGCTTGAAGACCTTTTTTTTTTTTTTTTTTTTGCTTGTCAAATTTTTTGGCGGCCGATTTTGCCCCCCTGTGGAAAATCCTAGGTACGCCACTGCCCGCACTACATGTACATGCATGTTGGTAGCACTGGGACCTCTGGATATTAACTAATCCAATTTAATTACAGATGGCAGATTTTTTTATTATCTGAGTAGATCCCCCCCCCCGGATTATTTGTTCTCACAAGACTTTCCTTCCATTTTACATTTCCTTTCGTTCTTTCTTTCTTTCATTTTTTCTTTCTTTCTTTCTTCCTTCCTTTGCTCTTATCATGTTTTTTTTCAGGTGAAATCCACTCGGGGGATGGCCAGCCATGCCCCCATCTGTTTACGCCTCTGAGATGTAGGCTATACTCATGATCTTAATCTTCGATTTTCCAAAGTAGGGGGGTGCATTTTCTCAAGTAAAATTTGACAACCCCCCAAAAAAGGTTATCACAGAAAAATGGTCATTTTGTCTCGCGTAAGATTTGACAAGTAAAACAAAAAAGATGGTTACTAAAAATAAAAGACTGTCATTTTGTCCGTGTAATATTTGGCAAGCCTCCCCCCCCCAAGGTTAACATATCGGAGGCGCGATAGCTCAGTCGGTAGAGCGGGGGTTTCGGATTCCGGTGACCCAGGTTCGATTACCAAGTGGTGCGCTAGTGCCCTTTGGTAAGGCATTTATCCTCATTACCAGGTCCCTCGGAGAGGACCTTAAGCCGTCGGTCCCCTGGTTGCTTGCTCACAGGCATTCGTGCTTGTTTAGCAGTCAGGTAAAAAATTTTGATTTAACATAACATTAAAAAAAAGTGAAGGTCATTTTGTCCTGCGTGAAATTTTAAAAGTAATAAAAAGATGGTCACTAAAATTGAAGTTCATTTTGTTTGTGAAATATTTGGCAAGCCCCCCCCCAAAAAAAAAAGGTTTTTGATTGAAGGTCATTTGTCCCACGTAAAATTTGACAAGCCCCCCCCTAAAAAAAAAAATGAAAGGTAACTGATAATGATTGAAGATCATTTTTTTCTTGCGTAAAATTTTACAAAAAAAGTGTGTCACTATTTGGCGAGCCCCCTACCCCCCCCCCCAAAAAAAAGGTTTAACTAATAATGATTGAAGGTCATTTTGTCTCTCGTAAAATTTGACAAATAAAAAAAAAGTTGTCACTAAAAAAAGAAGGTCATCTTGCCGCGCGTTATATTTGGCAAGCCCCCACCCCCCCCTAAAAAAGTTTGTCATTAAATATAGAAAGTCATGTTGTTCAAAGTAAAATAAATTTGAGAAGCAAAAAAGAAAAGGACAAAAAAGAGCAAAGAATATGAACAAAATATCCCCATTACAAATATTGCTGTGATTCTCATAAGGAGGTGGGGGGGGGGGGGGGGACATAACTTTGTACGAACGACATATTTTTTTTTACATCCAAAATATTGACTATGAATCTCAAAAGGTGGAACGGGCCAGAAATGCTCAACCACCCCCCCCCCCCCGATCTGCCACTGATTCCAATCGATAATGACTTTTCCCTGCAATACTGATGCTTGAAATCAAGATACTGAAGATTGATATATTGTAATATAAATTATGAACGTCTGACAAAAAGATAACCAACCGATCACCTGACCGATCAGCTGACCAGTACGTGAATCACATCGGAGTTGATCAGTCCCCACAGCGTTTGGAACGCTCACCAAGAATTCAAGAAAAAAGACTGAAAATGTAAGTTTAACCTCAATCCATTAACTTTTAACCATTGTAATAGATTATTTAAGATGTTAAGAACTAATTTATACCAAAAATTTTACCATCCAATTTGTATTAAGGCGTACATTTGCCAAAGTCCTTGTGTGCAAATAGAAACGGCAATGTCTAACCGGTTTTATCACTTATGTCGCCTATGAGGTCCATACATGTAATGTTGGACCTCATTGGTACTAGGAGTGGTTCCAACCATATTCAAAATTATGACTGTCTGCAAAGTATGGACACACGCGAAGTTTGGACTCACTAGACACTACTCAGTACTCACTAGTCACTAACACTGCCAAACATGACCGAGATAAGTGGGAGGGGTCTTTCTCCAGTTACGTTGGAGGCCGAGCTAGGCTAGCGCAGCGGGGCCCGCATCCCGCACCGCTCCACTGGCACTGCTGTCTTCTCGACTCTGACATGACACTCGACCTGCAGCTATTTATCAATAAACACATAAACACTACAAAATATAACGGTCTTCTTACCAAAACAAGATTACCCGTAGATCGTAATACAGCAGAGAGATTACCACTACCCGGTGTGGGACTGGGAGTCATTTTGACAGAATGTTAATCCACAAATCAGCAGCAACATAGAACTCACTTCAGCTAGCGTGTCTGTATGATATCGATAGCGTATTATGTGTGTGTGGCATATCGATCATGCATGCCAAGGCATTAGATTAGGCTAATCTCAAATCTCTTTTGTAAAAGTAATAGGTTAAATATTATGTCCTGATTTCTAAATTGGCTTGAAACGGTATTTTTCTGCATTGAAAATAAGAAAAAAATTTTGATGATTTTCTTTGTAATTTTGGAGTAATTTTCATTACTAAGTCTTTTCTTCAATCTTGTAAATAACAACAAACATGTCTGAAATTAAACAAATTTTCGGCAATAAGCTGAACATTTCGAACTTTTTTTTGACTGACAACTGCCAAAAGTAATTACTCCTCATCGAGATGTATACATCTCTATGTTACTCCTCCACACCCCCTCGAAAGTTCGAATATTGTGTCATGTAGCAATAAGTGGGTAAGTGGGTAATATTGATATAATGATAATGCTCGGATGCGTCCCATCCAAGGTCGCAAAGTGCTCTGCGAAAAAAATACTCTTCACTGCACTATGGGCGCCGTTACCTCCCTCGCCTAAAAAGCCAGTTCACGGTTAGCTCATGATCAGCTATTCTCGAATATGCTCAGAGATCCAACTGTTAGTCGGGTAGCTAATAATGATCAAAATTATTGCATGACCATCAAGTTGGGTATATACTGTATAAATCCACATATCTGAATCACAATTAGGCATTTAGAACGAATTCAGGGCAATTAATTAAAGGTCATTTAAAGCCATGAAAGTTCAAATTAGGTCACAAATTTAAGCATTGCAACATTATAATGCGGACTATCTCATGAATGGAATACAAACAAAAGCAGTTGGGTACCATAATTATGTATTTTGGGCTTTAGGTTATGTTGAGGATGTGTATTTTAAGAATCTGACAGGGGCTACTTTGGACCCTTGGGGCAATGTCATTTTCTGACGTCATAAACCACACCTTCCCTTTCACATATAGGACAACCTCTTAATTATGACTTATCTCTGATCTAGTGTATGGAATAAACATAATCATGTTTGGTATCAAATTACAGTTTATGGAAAATGGAATGTACATTTGTACAAAAATGAAACACACTGTGTCATAAACAAGTACGGGCAGGCCTAATGTCCTGTTCCACGTACTATCAGTTATCTTCTGAAGATGTCATGGGAATAGAAGCATAAATAAGTTTTCTCTGACGACACTGATATTTCTGTTCTACCAGACTGCTGTTCTCCTTTATGGGTTTACAAGTCTTCTGCATACTGATGAAAATGTAATCGATATGTATGGTATTGAAACTAGGAGGAAAAAGCTGGCTGTGCACAGACAATTCCTTTCATATTAGGTTGGGATACCATGTTGTGTTAATTTGGCAAGGGAAATACTTTCACTCTGAACTTATACTGCTATACTCTACAGAGCCTGATGTAGAAGAAGTGGATAGGAATCAGGATCAATTAAAGCTGTATTATTCAAACTTTATCTATTTCTTATAGGCCTAACTAATAATAAATGTAAAGATTAAGAGCCTACCCCAACTGAAAAGCAAGCAAAAGAGCGTGTCAAAATGTGCTCTTCTCCAGGATCTTTATCCGGAGAAAATCTTATCCGAAATACTCCCCTGCAACTAACCTTTCCAGAGTCCTGGGAACGATTTTTTAGCTGTGGGTGCTAAACAGGGGCGTCGGTCCATTTTTCAGATTTGGGGAAAAATCATGAATCAACTTTCTAAAAGCGCTCGATCACACAAAACAAACAAACTCTCACACACGTACATTCAGGGGCGGATCCAGCTTTCGCCAATATAGGGGGGCCCGAAAAAAAATTCACCCATATTTTCCCGATCGGCGGCTCAAAGTTTTTTTTTTCTTTAAAGGGGTATAGTCCTAATGCTCACTTTTTAGCTTTATTCTTATAACAGTTGTATAAAACAACATAATATATACGTAATAATCTCATGAGCCGTATTTAAGTAGTGCGAGCGCGAAGTTTGTGATCCTGAGCCAGATGCGTATATGTAACTAGATCATTACTGCATGCGAGCGCCAAGTGCGAGCAGAAATTTTTAATAATACGTTCTGGCCTAATGATCTTAAAGGGACCTTTTAAGGACTGTTTGCAGTTAGCCATTAAGACGATACATGTTTCAACAATTAAAAATTGCGAGCGCGAAGTGCGAGCTGAAATTTTTTGACAAAATGGACATTCTAAACACTTTTTCTAATCATGAACAGGATAGGTATATAATTATAACTAAATAGATTTCAGACCTAAAAACGGGACACTTTATTCATGTTTTTGTGAATCATGAAGATATTATACAATTTGGTATCTTCCTTATAGAACATTTTTGATATTCTGATCTGGAACTTGATAATTTAAGCACGTTTTGAATAAGATCAAGCTGCGTATCTCAATAAACATGCGTGCACGTGTTTTAGATTTAGATCTATAGGCCCGTATTCTGAAGTCGGGTTTAACTTAAACTCAGGTTTAAAGTTGTGGTTTAAGTATGGATAGCCAATTGTTACATAAATCACTAACGGTAGAGATTTCATATTTCAGCTCATTTGGCTCTCAAATCATTAATAATTGTCTAGGAAGTATAAATAGATGATTATCTTCACCATCGATGAATCAGGAAAGAGCACAGTAAAAATAAGAAACATACAACTTGAAAAAAATTTGAGACTTTTGGCTTCCCATAATTTTAGCACAGAGTTAGACCATGGTCTAAGTTAAACCTGACTTCAGAATACAGGCCATAGAATCTGGGCATTCTAAATACATTTCTGTTATTATGAAAATCACTAATGCGAGCGCGAAGCGCGAGCTGAAAAAAATTGATATTCCGATCTGAAAATTAAGGGTCAATTTAAGTATTATTTCAAGCAATGTAGAGGAAAATTGTGAAGTGGATGTGGATCGCACTTGATAAATAATGCGATTTTTCTAATCATATTTTGACCTAGCATCGGGACATTTTAAGGACATTTTGTCATCGTATGAAAATGATGACTATCTTCTTAATCCTCTTTCTATAAGCTCGAGATGAAACTTGTCGACATTCCATTCTGAAAAAGGAAAATTTAAATATTAGGAATTCATGGATATGTTATCTTATCTATTAAACTAACAAGCCTAATGAGAACGCGAAATTAAGGCGTGAAAACTGGACATTCTAAGCACTTTTGTAATTATATGTAGGATGCAAGGGTTAATATATTTTAAACAGTTAATGTGAGCGCACAAATCGCTAGCCGAAATTTTTGATAAACTGTCCTGAAAAGGGGATTTTAAGTGTAGTTTGTTGGAATTAATATAGAGGTATTATAACTCACCTGGATCTGCCTGCATCCACCTATGAAAAAGGGGTTTGCCATTTTCTTGTTTATTCATGGGCAGAAAATTTGTTTATGCCTATATACATATTTAAATTCCCGTGGAAATGTACCTTAACAAAAGTTCCAATGATAAATGGAATCATTTCCCGCGGTGTGCGCGAGAAGAAATTTTAATTTTGTACTGTACTAGATTTAGCTAAACCATTTTAAAAAATTGTATTTGGTTAATTTTGCCGATTTGTGTGTAACATTACAATTTTATTTTATTTTTGCACTTCAGGATTTATTGGGGGAGCTAAGCAGGGATCGACTCCTATGCTGATGAAGTAAATTTGACAAGTAAAAAAAAGGGGGTTCACTACAAATGAAGGTCGTTTTGGTCCAAAGAAATCTGAGAAGCAAAAAAAAAAGGGTTTCAACATGAAATGTTGGTCATTTGATATACATTTTATTATCTAATTTGATACACCTACCAGAATTCCAGGGGGTGCACCCCCGTTTCCCAGGTCCATGAACCTTTCATGTATGGATGGGAAGTATAAGTTAGGAGGGCATTCCTGTACCTGTTCATAGCACAGTGGATACTCCCATCATGGAATTGTCAGAGCTTGTTCCATGTTGATTAATATCGGGGCCACCATGCATATTCTAGGGCTAGCGTTTGTCACTTTGGTGTATCGTATCGTGCCATTCTAAACACAAGTATAACTTAACATGCAATCGAGATCGAAGAGGGGCAAATCAGTCTAGAAGAGGATTAAGCAAGTTCAGATTGGAAGTCTTTCCCTTGCCAGATTGACACAATATATGGTATCCCAACCTAATATATTGTCTATGCACAACAAGTCTTTTTTCCTCCTAGTTCAATACCATAACTTTAATATCTATAACTTTTTCATCAGTATGCAGAGACTTGTAAACCCTAAAAGGAGAACAGTCTCGTAGAACACAAATGTCAGTGTTGTCAGAGAAAAATTATATATGTTTCTACTCCATGCAGTGGCGTACCTAGGATTTTCCAAAGGGGGGCAAATTCGTCCGCCAAAAAAAAAACCGCAAGTAAAAAACGTTTCGCACCAGAAAAAAAATTGACAAGCAAAAAAAAAAAAAGGTCTTCAACCACAAATAAAGGACATTTCGCACCAGAATAAAATTGACAAGCAAAAAAAGAAAAGAAAAAAAAAGGGCTTCAACCGCAAGTAAAAAAAGACAAAAAAGACAAAAAAGGTCTTCAAGTTCAAAGGAGGGGCCCACTTAGCTCGTCAGGGATCAGTTTTGACTCGTCAGGGGGGGCAGAGATACGTCCCTTGCATGTGTTGTGACTCGCCAGGGGGGCATTCTGCCCCCCTGCCCCCCCCCCCCTTAGCAGGTACGCTAATGCTCCCATGACATCTTCAGAAGATAACTGATAGTACGTGGAACAGGACATTAGGCCTACCCGTACTTTTTTATGACACAGTGGTTGCTCCCCTAGCTTGCAGATGCAAGTCAGTATCGATCACCCTGTTCTATATGGCTTAATGCAGTTGCTGCCCAGCCGTCGAATAATGTATTTCACAATTCATACTGCAAGTGTGAAACGAACATGACGAAGTATATACAGCTAAGGCAGAGACATGCAGTCGAGATTGTTGAGGAATTTACACTGAAACTCCGGCTTCATTAGACCTTTCATGAGCTAAATTGACATAAAGGTGACCTTGGCATGTGATTTATTTTTGTATAAAATTTGTACATTATATTTTCCATAAGCTCTAATTTGATACCAAACATGATATGTTTATTCCGTACACTAGAAAAGAGATACTGTAAATCATAATTAAGAGGTTAACCTATATGAAAAGGATGGTGTGGTCTATGACGTCAGAAAATGACGTTGCCCCAAGGGTACCAAAGTAGCCCCTGTCAGATTCTATATTGATATACACATTCTCAACATAACTATCAGCCAAAAACACATTATAATTATGTTGCATTGCTTACATTTGTGACCTAACTTGACCTTTCATGACTTTGAATGACCTGTAATTGGTCTGAACGCAATACAAATGCCTTGCGATTCATATTTGTGGATTTGAATTTGCATTTGCTATACAATTTGATATCAAACATGATACGTTTATTCCGCTCAATAGAAAATTAACAATTAAAAGGAATGTAAGAAAGTTTGTGTGGTTTATGACGTCAGAAAAGTAAAAATTCCTTAAGATGCCAAGGTCGCACCCATCGGATTCTTAATATGCGCACCCTCAACTTAACCTTCAGCAAAAAATGCATATAATACCCAACTTATTTGTATTTAAATCATGATATTTTTCGCCTTATATGTATTACTTACATTTGTGATGCAATTTGACCTTTTATGACCTTAAATGACCTTTAACTGACATAAGTGTGATTTAAATGCCCAGTGATCCATATATTTGCATTTGATTTTTTATCAGCTTTAAATTGATACCAAATATGACATGTTTTTTTTCGTAAAATATGAAAGTCATATTTAAGAGGTATGTAAAAAAAGTGGCCGTGGCCTATGACGTCAATTAAAAAAAATGCCCAAGGGTACCGAAGTGGCACCCGTTGGATTTTTGAAGTATAGACACACTATACTACAACTTTCATTAAAAAAAATGCATATATACCCAACTTGATGGTCATGTTGTGGTTTTACTTGACTATAAGTCAAAGTCTGATCAAGGGGCATTTTGTCCATGTTGTATTCCAATCGAGCACGTACGAGGGGGGGGGGGGGGTGTAAAGATTCAAAGCCGGCGCACGGAAATGGCATGTAGACAAAATGATGTTAGACAATCTGGAAATTAGACAAAGTGGAAATTAGCCGAAGTGGAAATTAGACCATGTGGAAATTAGCCAGAATGGAAATTAGACCAACTGCACATTATAGACTAACTGCAATTAGACCAACTGCACATTAGACCAACTAGACATTAGACCAACTGCACATTAGACCAACTGCAACATAGACCAAATGAATAATAGACCAAGTGAGGATTAGACCAACTGTTATTAGACCAACTAGTATTAGACTAAAACTGACTATTAGACGAACTGGTATTAGACCAAATGAAATTACACCAAGTGACAATAAAAAAACATTAGACGAAATGGCAATTAGACCAAGTGACGATTAGCCTAACAAGGCGTTATATTAGACCAATTGGCTATTAGACCAAGTGTTAGACCAATTGGCTTTCAGACCAAGTGGTCATCAGACCAAGTGGTCATTAGACCAAAAGAGAATTGGACTAAGTGGGTTTAGCCTGAATGTTATTGTCCCATCTGATGATTAGACCAAGTGATATTAGACCAACCGTCAGTAAACAAATTTCGATCATGCACACATGTAGAACATTTATTACAACTTTATGCTCGCCCTTGGCGCTCGCAGTAATTTTACATACGCATCTTGTTCAGGATCACAAACATTAGTATCCCGTAATTAGTAACCAACTGGAATAAAATTATTGGAAATGGTTTTTTGACTGATTTGAGTAGGTATGGGTGTCAACATTTACCAAAAAAAAGTTAGAAGGAATACGGGTTGGGGAAAGTGCTTTTTTTCAAGGTCAAAGGTCAATGACCTTTTTAAATATACTGTATCATGGTATCTCCTAGATAAAATATTACAGGTTGGTGATCATGGTGTCAAAATGCACAGATTCGTACAAGAAGATCAAATAAAATCAAATCAAGTACCTACAATGCTCATTCACCCATGAAATTCAAGGTCAAAGCCCTTCAAAGTTCAATGACCTTTATTACATTATATACCATATACGGTATAATGGTATATCTGAGATGAAAAGGTGCAGGTTGGTGATCTAGGTGTCAAAATGCAGAGGTTCTTACAGGAAGATCAAATAAAATCAAATAAATTACCAGAATGCACATTAAACAATAAAATTCAAGGTCAAAGCCTTTCAAAGGTCAATGACCTTTTTTCTACATCATATACCATATACGGTATAATGCTATCTCTCAGATGAAAAGGCGCAGGTTGGTGATCTTGGTGTCAAAATGCACAGATTCTTACAAGAAGATCAAATGAAATCAAATCAAGTACCTACAATGCTCATTCACCAAATGAATGAAATTCAAGGTCAAAGCTTTCAAAGCTCAATGACTTTTTTTTACATTGTATACCTGTACCATATACGGTATAATGGTATCTCTGAGATGAAAAGGTGCAGGTTGGTGATCTTGGTGTCAAAATGCAGAGGTTCTTACAGGAAGATCAAATAAAATATAATTAAGTACCCAGAATGCATATTAAACTATAAAATTCAAGGTAAAAGCCTTTCAAAGGTCAATGACCTTTTTTACATTATGTATCACACTGTATAATAGTATCTCTGAGATGAAACGGCACAGGTTGGTGATCGTTGTATCAAAATTCCCAGATTCTTACAGGAAGGTCAAATAAGATAAAGTTAATCATCTAGAATGCATACTAACCCATAAAGTTCAAGGTCAAAGGTCAGTGACCTTTTTACATAGGCTATATATCGTATAAAGGTATCTCTGAGATAAAACGCTGCATGTTGGTGATTTTGATGTCAAAAAGCAATTTTTGCAAGAAGATAAAAAAGACTCAAAATAATCCAAAGTCAAAGGTCAAAAGTTGATAAATATTTATATATCCATGCATGATTCCCCCCAAAAAGAAATTTATCCATTATATTCACATTTTATTTGTGAATAATAGAAAGAAAGATAACTATTTGTAATGAACACTTGGAAGTCTAATAATTTCACTCTGAAAGAAATAAGGATAAAAAATGGCCATGGAAAATATATTTAGGAGTTAAAGGTCAATCAACTATGTCAATAGCGTCAGGGAATTTAAGTAAATAGGTCGATATAACGTGATTGTGGCATGTAGGTATAGTGATTCTGATGGGAAAAAGACTGACCTGCGTGGAAAAAGAACACAAATTTAGTTCCAGGTAAAATTGGATCAAATAGCACTTTTTCTTATAATATACTGTAATGCATTGACAAAAGTGTTTAAAAAAAATAATGTGTGATATAATTTGAAATGGTGACAATGGTGAAGCTACCTAAAGTAGCAGCATTTAGATATGCATTTTATAAATCTAAATCAAGGTACTAATTTCTCTGTAGCAATAGGTCACTAACCTCAAATGCTACAATCAATACTATAACGCTATAACTTAATCTGTAAATGGAAAGGATAGGCCTAAGTCTTATGGCAAGCATCATCCGAGAACATTTTCATATAGCCAGGGACAATGACGAAGAATTAAAATAAGGCAATCATTAGAGCTGCAGCTTTTTTGTCATAGATGAAGTTAAGTGTCTAAACTTCAGCAAAGAGTAATTGAACTCTTGAAAACTTTCTGACATTTTCAAGACTTTGATCTGGCCCATTCAATGAAAGCCTATAAACGTTCTGTCAAGGGATATCAGACCAGGATCTATATTATTACTGATAATTGCACAGCTTGATTCTCAAGAACTGGAAGTGGTGCTGTAGGAGTTTTGTTAGGTCGATGGATGTGTACTTGTAAGCTATTATCTCCTTTTGAACTTCATTGTTATATGCCTAAACATGATCCTTGTACAAACTGATACCTAGTAGAAATAGCATCATGGGTGATGTACGGCAGAGAGCAGATATGAAGTTTTGTCTTGCAGCATTAGCATCACAAGAGATTCTGGCAGCTCGCAATGAACTGATGAAAGGTACTAATAATACGGGAATTCACCTTTGTTGAAGTTGATATATATATAATTTACTACAAGTATATGACAGAAGCTGCAGCTCTAATGATGGCCTTCATTTCATCATCATCATCATCCCTCTGCTGTTTGGAAATGCTCTCAGATGATGCTAGCTGTGACATGAGAGTTAGACCTGTCCTATCCATTTTCAGAAGATTAAGCTAATAGTTTATAGTTTTTATTATAGCATTGAGGTGAGTGGCCTATCGCTGGAGAGAAAAGACACGACAACCTTGATTTAGATATAATGATGCATTAAATGCTGCTACTTAGATAAAAATCATTTCAAATTATATACTTGATTTCATTTATTTTTTCAGTGCTTTTGGCAATGCATCGCAGTATATGAAAAAGTGTTATTTGGTTATCAACTTTTTAAACTTAATTTCCACTGATATTTTGGAAAGGGCTCATTGACCTCTGACCCCTAAATACATTCTCCATGGCCTTCATTATTTCAGACCAAAATTATAAAACCTCCATGTTTTCATTACAAATTAGCCATGGTTATTAACATTATGCAGATATAAAATATGAACACAAAAGATATTGTTTTTGGTTATTTTTATATCATATAGATTATATATTTCCTCTGATCTATAGGATTTCAAGGGTGAAAGTTTATTCTTTATACTTATTTTAGTGCCGTTTAATCTTCTTGTACAAGTCTTTGGATTTTGGCACCAAGATCACCAACCTGCGGTGTTTTATCTCAGAGATACCATTATTATTATCTAATGTTAAAAAGGACATTGACCTTTGTCCCTGAATTTTATGGGTAAATGTGCATTCTCGATGCTTAATTTTATTTTATCTTCCTGTAAGAATATGCGTGTTTTGACACCAAGAACACCAACCTGCACCGTTTTATCTTAGAGATACAATTATATAATATGGTATATGTAGTATAAAAGGTCATTGACCTTTGGCCTTAAATTTTATGCATGAATGTGCATTCTAGGTACTTAATTTTATTCCATTTGATCTTCTGGTAAGAATCTGTACATTTTGACACCATGATCACCAGCATGTACCTTATCATCTCAGAGATACCATTATACGGTATGGTATATAATGTAAAAAAGGTCATTGACCTTTTGAAAGGCTTTGACCTTGAATTTGATAGGTGAATGTGCATTCTAGGTCATTAATTTTATTCTATTTGATATTCTGGTAAGAATTTGTGCATTTTGACACCATTATCACCAACCTGCGCCTTTCCATCTCAGAGATACCATTATACAGTATCTACGAAAAGGTCATTGACCTTTGACCTTGAAAAAAAGCACTTTCCCCAACCCGTATTCCTCCTAACTTTTTTTTGGTAAATGTTGACACCCATACCTACTCAAATCAGTCAAAAAACCATTTCCAATAATTTTATTCCAGATTGGCTCTTTTGGGGTCTAATTTAGGGATACTACATTGCATGCCCAGAATTACAGAATTTCAGGACAAAACACATGAAATTATAATTTAAAAAAAAAAAATCGCTCGCGCTTCGCGCTCTCACTTTTTATATAGGACTTATGAGATAATTATCATATTTATGTTGTTTGATAAGAATAAAGCTAAGAAGTGACTGATCGGGGAAAATATAGGTGAAGATAATTTCGGGCCCCATCCCCTATAGGCGAAAAGCGAGGACCCCGGCCCCAGTGCCCCCCAGGAAAAAATCCTAGCTACGGCACTGTAACTTCGTTATTTAGTATCCGACTTTGATAAAACTATCAGCATTTTGCTCTATGAATTTTACTCTATGAAATATTTTCAGCCCGGTCAATCCCTTTTAATTATTCTTTCTTTTTTCCACGGGCCTTTCTCCCTTTCCCCGTCCTCAATCTTTCTCTCCCTCTTTCTCTTTTTTTCCCCTTTTCCCCTTCTACTATTTTTTTTTTGTAGGGGGGATAAAGACTCCTTCTGCCCCCTGCCCCGACCCATGGATCTTCGCTTGTTCAGAAAACATCATACCGCAGGAAACTTCAGTGGATGTATTTTCTTTATTAGCATTTGTAGGATTAGGACACCGTAAATCGAAATTATAGGTAGCCGATTTTTTGGTCGTTGTTTTCATAAAAATGCGACTACCCACCACACACACTGCACGCACGTTGGGGAATGTGTGTGCCGTGCATAGGTGCCGTATGTTTGAGCAGCGCAGTGCACATGCACGCACGATCTTTACGACGTTAACACATTGGCAATGCGTATGCACTGATAATATTGGATGGCTTCAGAATAGAGTCGAGGTTTTGTCAAAACAAAAGTTGGTAATTTGATTATTTGTGTCAGTGGATGGTGATTTCAAAGATGGAGAACAACTGTGGTAGATGCTGTGAGAAGGCATCCGAAGTGGAATGTGCAGACTGTGGAAAGCATGGACATGGTGGAAAAAGTGATGCTGCTGCAGCAGGTGAGGTAGATCGTTAATAATCTAACCCTCTCTCTCTCTGATCTTGTAATGTATCCTTCCTCCGTTAAGGGTCGGAGATCGCTGGTAACAGTTGAAAAATGTAGACACTTCCTAAGAGTTGTTAGAGCTGGTGAAGTTGCTGAGGAGTTTTCGGCGGGTTGTGTGAATGTTGCGAATGAAATATAAAATAAGTGTGTGGAGCTGGGTTTTGGCACTCATTCAATGAACAAGGTTATGTTATGATATAACCTTGTTCTCAGTTATATCTCCAATAATGTGTGGCAAAATAAGGATGGCAATGTTTGGCTTATTTTCTCTTTTTCTTTGGGACAAATGCTTGATTTTTTTACACTGACAGTTTTCATTACACCTATTTGTCATACAACTTGGCCCTTAAGTAAATTTGATTCTTTAAATTATTTATTTCTCAATTAAAAATAGAGATAAAAAATGAAAATTTTCTTGCCATATTATTTTCCACCAATAGAGGGCGTACACAAAAATATGCCCAAAATTCAAGTTTTTGAGCGCTCTAGTGAATACAAAAATCATTCTCAAGTTACTAATGAAAAATAAATTGCAACTGTACGTAAATTAGTAATTTTTGTTACAAAAGTGATATTTTAATCATTTTTTAAAGTGTGTGCTCTGTACAGCATTGGCATGCCATAGTCCAACCTGTAGATTCCCCACAGGCAGGGTGGTTGCAGTGAACAAGTGGGTTTTGGTGTCATTACTGTCCAGACTAACAGTAGAGGCGCACGGCCAATATGGGAGACTCTCCAATAGGGGAGACAATCTCCCACATTGGAGACTTGCTTTGCAAAAGGACAAAAGAAACAACACCAACAAAAGCATGATTTTTTCCACCTAAAATTTTGTCTCACTGAGGTCAGAAGCCCATTTGTTTTGTGTGTGATTGACAACAAAAATCCTTATCAAAACAAAAGTAGATGGTGAATTTTTAAAGTAGACGGTGAAAAGGGGTAATTTTTCATGAGGAATCTGCTTATCACATTTTTATTTGCCGCCAAGTTAATCCTTTTGCAGCAAATGTAAACAAAGGAAATTGGACTCCAAAACTGGAGACTGTCTCTGAAATTGGATACCCAAATTCTTTACAAAAGTCTCTTATATTGGAGATAATCTCCCACATTGGAGACAGTCTCCAATATTGGCTGTGCGCCTCTACTGACTAAGTAACGAGTAACGTTAGTTAACGTTGGAGTCGGACTAGCCTAAGTTAGCCCTAAGCTTCCCGGGCCGGACCCTAGGAGTCGTCCGTATAATACTAGGCGGACATTTGCTCTCCAAAATGGGGTAGAATGGGGTCACAATAGGCAATAGCATTCCAAATAAAAGGGGAAAAAATAAATTATGCACTTAGCTTGATTATATTAAATTATAATGGATGAAGGTCTATCGTGAGACACGGAATCGTGACATTATTTGAGGCACAAACTGGACCCTAAAAAAAAAGGAAAAGTTACTTAGTTAGACCTCTGTCGCTTTCGTTCTCGGTATCGATCGGCCATTTTGTTTTCAATTTTGACAGAAGGAGAATGAACGAGACAGAACCTCCTTTTCCTAAGAAAAGGAAGGGAGGGTGAACGTAAGAATGAATGAGAAAAGAAGAGGAAAGAAAGAAAAATAAAGGGAAAAATGAAGAAAAGAAAATGAAGGAAAACCAAAAAAATCAAAAGAAAGAAAATTAGAATCAAAGAAGGATGAAAGAAAGAATGAAATAAAGAAAAAAAGGTTTCAGTCATTCTTTGAAATGAATAAAGAAAGAAAGAAAAAGAAAGGAAGGGAAGATGAATAAATGTGTGAAGGAAAAAATAAAGGAGAGAAAGAAAAAAAGAAAGTAAGAAAAAGGAGGAAGAAAGAAAGAATGAAGGAAAAAAGACTGTTTCCTTCTTTCTTTGAAAGAAAAACAGGAAGGGAAAGAAAGAATTGGGAAAAGAATTAAAAGAAGAAAAAAAATAATTAAAGAAACGATGAGAGAGGGAGGAAAGAATGAAGGAACAAGAGAATGAAAAAAGAAAAAATAATGGAAGGAGAGAAAGAATGAAAAGAAAAAAGGAGAGAAAGGGAGAAGGAAGCAAAGAAAAGTTTAAGGAAAGAAAGAATGAAGGAAATGAAAAAGGAAATAAAAAAAAGAAGGAAAGTAAGAGAAAGGAGGAAAGAAAGATAAATAAACAGAGAGAAAGGATCAGGAAAGAAAGCTAGGAAAGAGTGGAAATAAAGATCGATGGATCAAAATAAGGCAAGCAGGAAGGATAAAAGGATGAAGAAAGAAGGATAGTAAAAAAGAAAAATGAAAGAAAGAGAAAAAAGTTTAAATTTTAAGCAAGCAAAAAATTCTAATCATCTGACAAAAATGTTTATGATATTTTTTATTTTTTATTTTTTTTTAGATATGTATTTTAAAAACTTAAAAAAACTTAACGGTTTTAGTTAAAATGAACAAAATATCAAAGTGAAACATATTGTCAAACTATGAAAATTACCGTAAGTAACGGACTATAAACCGCACCCCCAACTTTGGACTAAAAAAAAAAAAAAAAAATCTTTCTAAATCCTTCTCACATATTTGACATACCAAGAAACAAAAACTAAGTTAAATATTTCAAAGTATCAAAAGAGATTACCGGTAAACGGAAATCTGCTGTTCTTGATCAATTCATCTACATATTATAGCAAGAAAGGAAGGTTCCGACATTATTGGCGACTTACACACTCACCTCACACTGTACACACACACACAATGTACGATACGGTACCGGTGCATCACATCATGATATCATCAAATTATGCTTCAGCTACCGTGTCTTTCCTGGCGTAGGAGAGGAAGAAACATTCACATTTCCCGCATCACAACCTCACTATCACTTTCAGAATTTGTCTAGCATTCGATGTATTAGCATGAATTTTGGATTCGGGATTACAGGAAGGTTCAAGAAACAAAGAAATTGCCTTTTTTTTTTAGTCGTTTTTTACGGCTTCGTGCCATCTTTGTACGTGTGTGGTGGTATCTTATGAAAAGCAAACAAACAAAAAATAAGCTTGCGGGCAGCGTAAAATTTCTTTACTGGACTAGACTTTGGGGGAGGGCCTAGGGAGGGGGTAAAATGAATAGCGCAAGCTTAAGTTGCACTAAAAGCACACGCATGCAAGCTCTCACTTTCGTTTGGCTAGTGACAAAATATTACCGAGTATGCTTGGCATCTGTTTGAACTTAGCTGCTTTGAATCAATGACTTTAGAATAAAGTCGGAATTAGTGTCATGAAGGTAGGTGCATTTGTTAATCAAACTTTTATGGACAATATTTGACTAAGATCGTAATAATCGCTTCCCATTACCTCTAAATGACATTGCCCTAGGCGGCTACGCCCGGCTACTCGATGTGGCAGACGTCTACGATACATGCTCGGAACGGGTTACGACGGGCTGCTAATTATTATTTTCTTGAGTCTTTCTCAGTTTCTCTAGCCTTATCATCATAACAGACATCAACTATGTTAGCTATAGATATAAAATAAACCAAAACCGATTTCCCTGTGAATAACCTTCGTTCAGGGGGAAATGGACTTGGTTTTTTTTTCAGGCCGACTCAGACCTATTACCGTGTATAAACCGCACCCCCGACTCTTGCTTCTATCCCGCCGAGAAAAAGGTGCGGTTAATAGACCATTACTTACGGTAGATGAAATATCGTGGCATCACACACCGGCATCTCTCATCGCACCGATCACAAGACTCGGAGGGGGGGGGGGGGGCAGTCAAATATATTGCTGTACACATGCATGACAAAAAAAAACGCGTCTAGACGGGACGTGTTATGGTATCACGCTCGGTGTCTGTCCGTCCGTCCGTCCGTTAACTTTTCCTTGTAAAGGCGATAACTTCAGTTTGATTTAACCTAGGCTCATATAATTTGGTGTGTATGATACCAGCGTGGATCCCAGGAAGCCTATTGATTTGAGGTCAAAAGGTCAAGACATGTTTTCATCTTACCCTGCTGAAGTCCTTGTAAATGCGATAACTTCAGTTTAACTTAACCTAGGCTCATATAATTTGGTGTGTATGATACTAGCATGGATCCCAGGGATTTTGAGGTCAAAGGTCAAGGTCACAGCGACATGTTTTCATCTTGCCCTTCTGCAGTCCTTGGAAATGTGATAACTTCTGAACATTAATTTAATATAGGCTCATATAATTTGGTGTGAATGATACTAGCATGAATCCCAGGAAGCCTATTGATTTTGAGGTCAAAAGGTCAAAGGTCAAGGTCGCACTGACATGTTTTCATCTTACCCTTCTGAAGTCCTTGTAAATGCAAAAAAATTAGTTTAACTTAACCTAGGCTTATATAATTTGGTGTGTATGATATTAGCATGGATCCCAGGAAGCCTATTGATTTTGAGGTTAACAGGTAAAAGGTCAAGATCACAGTGACATGTTTTTATCTTACCCTTCTGAAGTCCGTATTAAGTGGATAACTTTAGTTGAACTTAACCTAGGCTCATAAAATTTGGTGTGTATGATGCTTGTATAGATCCCAGCAATTTTATTGATTTTGAGGTTAAAAGGTCAAAGGTGAAGTCCCCACCTTCCACTTTTATTGCTTGACGAATAACTCCATTTTCCGCGTTACAGGTGGGGGTATTATGTGCTCGCCTTAGCGACACTCTTGTTCAGTTTTGGACGCAGGCCGCGTGTTCACTCGTAAAGGGTATCAAAACCCAGATTTTGTTTTTAAAGGGTGGTTTAGAAAGACTGGTCAGTGGTCGATCGTGGGGTCAAACGTATTTAAGGTATACATGTTTTTTCCATAGCTTTTTTTTTTAAAAGAAGACTAGCCAAACTTGTTTAGGGTATGTTTTTTCCCCAGAGCTTTCAGTTGTTGAGAAGGAGTTGAAGTCATTTTCGTATGATATTTGGAACCGTCCGATATTTGGGGTTTTACTCTATAAAGATATAAAGAGTGGCAACATCATGGCACCCTCTATATGCATCTCATTTTGAATAAGACTACGAGTCCTGCAAGTTTTGACCATAACTTTATTTCTTTGATGACTCTGTCCCATGACATGACTGCTTTTGCAAACCAAGCAAGTCTCATTTTGAGTCAAAGTCTAAGAGATTGTCATTTATTTCAGAATATTCATCTTGTTTAGTTTACATTTGGTCATCCCTTGCTCTGGCTTTTGTCAAATTGACTTGGAAAGGAGCTACATGTACGTTTGCAGTTTCGGGGATAAGGCTCTTGAGTTGGCAAATCATGCACATGGCACTAAAAGTAAAAGGCCCCAAACTCTATTGGTAAACCAACAAATTTTATTCAGTCTGTAGAGTATAGTAGATCTAGGTCTACGGACACTGGCCTAAGCTGGCAACAAATTAAATTTGATATTCCAATGTTAGGCCTACAGTCATTTTGGGTTTACCCACATGATTTCTTTTCTTCAAAACTAACTTTTCCATTCATTAATTTTATTTTGACTTTATTGCTACAATCATGTATATTTCTGACTCTGGAATGTGGAGAGGTAAATAGATGCTTTGACATCTGGTGACAGTTGACTCATGGCCTCCTAATTCTATTTCATTCAGTAATGCTTTCATTTTTCAATGTAATTTATTATCTCCTTAATGCAGGTGCTATTCCTCTTTGTTTGGAGTGTTCCAATCTTCTTCATGTTGGTTTCATGAAAGACCATAAACTTGAAACTATTGAGGTCAAGGTATGTATTGCTTGTAGAAGAATGAATAGAAAGAATACTAATAGTAATAAAAAGGTATTGGAAAGTGTCCTTACTTAGTTCAGTCTTATAGTGTCACACTTTTTAAAGTTGTAAGATTCGTTTGTGAACTTCTAATGTAAAAAAAAATAATTTGATAAAAGTTACATGATGTTATATTGATATGTGTGATTATTTTTTAATTCTTTATCTGTAGGCGAAAAGAGAGGACTTCAAGGACTACATGAAAAACTACAAAAAGTAAGTGTTTTTATTTTCACTATAAAACCTTTATCACTGATCACAATCACTTCTTGCTTATTCAAATGAACCATTATATTTATGCACTGTCTTCAGATCTGTAATGGTATTGTTCTTGAGATTACTTGATACAGTTAAGTTCAAATTTTTTGCATAATAGAGATAATAATAATAATAATAATATAGGGTATTTATATTGCGCACATATCCACCTTGTTAGGTGCTCAAGGTGCTCCTATATTACCCGGCTAAGCTAGGTGTTCATAGCGCACACAGCTTTTTAAGGAATTACTTCCTACCGGTACACATTTACCTCACCTGGGTTGAGTGCAGCACATTGTGGATCAGTTTCATCTTTCATGTTGAATTTAAAGAATATTATTGGGCTTCTGGGCCATTGGTTGTTTACATCATTACATTTAAAACCTTGTCAATTAGAATTTTCACTGCATCACAATCTCTTCTTGCACAATAAACCATAATTATTTATGCACTCTCTTTGAATCTGTATTTGCTATTGTTCTGGAGAAAACTTGATCCAGTGAAGTTCAAATGGTTTGCATAATAGAGATATATCTAGCATGTTTGAAAAACTATTATTGGGCTTCTGGACCATTTACAGATGTCAATTTACTTTTTTTTTCTTATTTACATCATCACACTTAAAACTTGTCCATTAACCCTAACTAGGCCGGGCTTTTTTGGCTGTTCTGTGGCCGGGGGGGGGGGGGGGGGGGGGGGGGGGGGGGGGGTTGATTCAACCCCCCCCTGAGATCTCGGCCGCAGATCGCGCGAGCGCCGCAAAAATTTGCACGCTGGTAGTGTGCGATGTAATCTACAAGGCTGTATGGTAAAATTTTCCAAAATAATGAGATTTTATTTTATATGAATTAATTATGCTAATTTATGCATAAATCATACTTTTTGCTCTAATTCACTAAATAAGCTCCTAGAATGCTAATTTTTGGTAAAACTATTCTTTGTAGTATTCTTAACAATGGCAATTGAAAAAAACTTCGGTTTGGAAATCAATTTCTTATGTATTTTATTGTTTTATGAATTTCTTATGTATTTCCTTGTTTTTCAACCTTTTGTTTTTTTCACCAGATTTATTGTACAACCTTTTTGAAGCATAATTATGCTAAAATCAATTGCTTTCAGCTGTTAAAAGTAAAAATAATCATATCTTTATGAATAAGATGAGAAAACTCAATTTGCATTGACTTTGTACACAAAATCACGTTTTGGAACAATTTTGGGTCTGACATGCACTTACAAAATGTTGAGTAATTTCGGAACCGCGTACCTGGGCGTCGTAAATTTGGTCTCAAAAGATGCGCAAGACTTAAAAGTATAAACTCTGCGAGTGGCGCGGTCAAAAAAATTCGCGCGGCGAAATGATCGCAGAAAATGTTGAGGGGGGGGGGTTGATTCAACCCCCCCCCGGCCATTTTAGGGTTAAGAATGTCTGACAGAAAATGAATAAGGTATTTCTTGACAAACCAGACTGGGTTTTGTTGAAAACTTGGACATCCATTAATGCTTTTTCACTGAGTCTGATGTCATTATTGAGTGTATGTATGTAAACTCAATTTTGTCCCATCTATATTTTTATAGAGCATGAAAGCTTCTCTTTTAATCTACTGACCTTGAAATTTAAATGTTAAACTCATCTGTCAGCAAAATATTTAATATATGAGGATTTTGTTTTAATTGTGCTGATTTTCCTTTTTTAATTTGCAGGAAGGAACAGGTGTTGAAGAGAAGTCTTGTTGAGATCAAGCATGCATACCAAAACATCACAAGCAGGTATGCTCTTCTTACAGTGTTACAGCTTTTCAGAAGAAGACAGATTACCTTTGAAAGTCTAAATCTCATAAATTATATGAATGGTGCATGGTTGTAGGAATGTACTAGGTTAGAAATCCAGGGACTGGAGTAATATTACACAATGAGTGGTAAATTACATTGTGCAATATAATAATAGCCACTTGAGTTCCAAAAAATTGTTTTCCCATGGGTCCTGCTTAACACGATAATGTTATTATTACTCATGATTTAGCTGAGTCGCTTTTGCACTCAAGCATTTGAGCAATTCAGTTTGAGTACCCATTTAATACTACACTGTACTAATCTTTGTAAATGTGGTTTATTATCATTTTCTCAGAGCACTTGGCTTCTGGATTTAAAAAAAATGAGATTGGAAAAAAATACAAGGTGGTTTGTTGGGGAGAAGTTTAGTATTTAAATCATCCAATCACAGCAATGCTTGCTGTAGTAACAAATACTTTTAATAAAATACAACCTTTATCTGATACCTTTTCTCAGTTTCCTTTATCAATTGCCTTGTTTTGCTTTAAAAATTAAGAGTACATGCCAATCTTTGTCTTCTCTTCAAATTTCTCCAGGGGTGAAAACAATAAGTACACTGTACAACAAGCTTTGGTGGCTATTAATCATGCTCTGAAGAAGAAAGAGGAAGCACTGATGTCATGTATGAATCAAAGTATTAGCGCCCTCAAAGCTCAGCTTGCAACAAGTGAAAAGGATCTGGAACAACGTTTGAAGAAACTGCAAAGTGTAAGAAAACTTACTATTGTGTCTAATGTATTTCACTAAGTTTAGTAATCAGTCTCACAGGTTTTTTTTATTATAACCTTAGTTGATAGTCATGCAGTTAATTTTGTATCAAGTGATCAATATTGTAATTTTATTTTGTCTGTAATTTTCCTCTATTTGTGATTTAAAGATTGAATGGAATTGTCAAGTTATCTTGGGGTATTCCAGTTGTAGTTGTAACAAGAGGTGGAAATTTGACCTGAAGTATAAACATTTTCTTTATTGCTCATGGGATAATGATTTGGAAATGTCAGTTTTTAGAGATAAAGTCAGAATCTCAAGTGAAAATTCACGAGATTATTAATGATATCTATGACAGGCAAAAGTGTTAATCATTTTTAATTCACACACAAGCAAGTATTCACAATGAGGTCATATATGATCCTTATTCACACTATCTCATTTTTAATGTGCAAAATGGAAACTTCTTGTGTTTGGAATACAGGTAGCAGCAGCTATTTTGGGATGGAATTTATTCTGCTCAAATTATTTTATACTGG
Organism: Lytechinus pictus; assembly: GCF_037042905.1. NCBI lineage: Eukaryota > Metazoa > Echinodermata > Echinoidea > Temnopleuroida > Toxopneustidae > Lytechinus > Lytechinus pictus. The sequence goes on along the minus strand of NC_087249.1, from coordinate 1,574,890 downwards.
TGTATTGGATGAAAAAAAAAAGCGATCGCCATTTATCTGCTTTATTCTCCTTTTGTTTTCTTTTCAGTGCCATGAGAAGGCTGAAAAAGTTGTATCTTCTGAAGCAGAAAAATTCATGAGTGAGCATTCTGAGGTAGCAGAAGAGGTCAGTGCTCATTTGATTGATTCTCATATTTCACTTAAAAGTTTACCCCAATAATAAGTTCATTTGTATAAATTTGAAATTAAAAAATCATTAAAAATCAGATGTCAAATGATAAAATTGTGACATTTGATATTTTTGCTTAAATCTATGAATTGATTGTATGCGCATCCTGATTTGTTTGCAAATGGGGGAACTGCTGATGTCACGCTCTTCAGTATTGCTGTTATATTTATTGAGGTAAATTTTAGATTTTTCCTCATTACAATGTGAAACAATGTTTTATTTCTCCCTGAACATGTGTAATTTTCATTTTTGCAACCTATTGCATTTCAATGAAGAGTTTCTTAATTTATCAAAGCTGCAAAGTTTGAAGTATTTTGTGCTTCATATGACAAAATGCAAAAGAAAAGGCAAGTAAGTGACATCGTTGACTCTCATTTGCATATCACCTGTGTTGTGATTAACCTTTGTTTTAAAAGTATACATGAAATTTGAATGTGTTATAGTAAATAGGTCTAACGTAAAATAATACATATCATTGAGAGTATGAGTAAGAATTACATGCACAATATACCTTTGGAATGCCTCATTCAGACCTGAGGGAGTTTGGACTGTTTCAGAAGTAACAAGTGAGTGTAATTGGATTATAATACCAAAGCAAAGTGATATATATATTGTTGATCCTTGTTAATGGATGAAATATCCTGTGAATACCATGACCGGTCAGTAGAAATAGTCATTAGTACCAGTCATTTATAGCAATTTTTCTATGAGCTAAAATAAAATACAGGTCACATGATAAATTTTAGTCAGTCATTTGATTAGGATCCATATCACCATTACAGATTGAGAAACTGCTGGATGAGAAGACACCAGGAGACATTCCATCTTTGAACCCATCTATCTCAGTTGATGCCCTTGATGTTAGCAAGGTCTTAGAAAGTCTTGAGAGCTTTGGTGCTGAATGGCTGACTAATCAGAAGACTGATGAAAGAACTCCACTAGCTGATAGTGTCAAGGAAATCAAAGAAGGTCAGTTAGTGCTTTAATTAAGAATGATTATGGAGATACTATTAATTTTTGATTGGATGAGGAATAGTTAGTGCCAGGATAACTCCATCAAAGACTGGAATAATTTAGGAAGGAAATGAAGTCTTTCGCATATCAGTGTCGTACAATATTGTTATGATGTGAATCATGGTAAAAAAATGGTAATAAATGATACCCACATTAATTACTGTAAACCCAGCATATAATTTTTGCTATCCCATCTATATATTATTAGTCTATTTTCTTTGTTTTTCAGGAGACAAGCTGAAGGGATACGTTGAAAGTCGGATGGATGCTAGGGGTTGTTTCTGGGTGTGTCAGGACATGGTTGAAGGAATCACAAACCTCTTGGATGATCTTAGCTTTGAGATCAGGTGGGTGTTTCATAAGTTGTTTTCATGGTTTGTAAATTACGAATGAATTTATGAATGACTGGTGATCCTTGCTGATGCTACATGATGTATTCCTATTGTATGCACCCGACTACATATTTGTACAGTTGTACCTAACTTAACTAGCTCTATGAAAACCATTTTTAAATGGCTCCCAGTCTACCACACTTGGAGGAAATCATCCATGAAATTTGGATGAATAACATTGCATTATGCAAGTCTAATACATTTTCAATTTGTAGGAATTTAAGTCATTAAAATTTTATTTAAATACATTCACCCTTTTCCCACTATCAACAACTCATGTCATCAACTCTGGCTTGCTATTGTCGACTGAAGTTGCCACTTCACATGAACAATTCATATAGTATCCATTCAATTGTAATGATCTCAGTCATGATGTAATTTTGTACTGTAATACAGTGCTTTCTTAACAAGCCATTTTTTCTTACTCTTTGGATAATTTTCTTTCAAATTTTAGAGTAAATTGCCATGATATGATTGTCACACCATATATGAATATAACCTCGAAGTCCTTTTTTCTTAAAATGAGTTACAATCAACAGGTAAACCCTCTCCAAAATCTGTTCCAGCTGTATGCATTCTTTGAATCAAGATTCCATGAAGTCAATAGTAATATTTTACCTTTCTGGATTTTACCTTGCAGCTTATCTATAGATCTTTGCAACAAGCAGAGATTGTGAAAAGATGAAAATCTCTCATATTTGGACATCGTCAATCTAATGAATCTCTTTATTGATCTGTATGGATATATATATTTGTATTTTAATAGAAGAAGATGATTGACCTACACTTTTCAAAATTGTTCTAGTCGTTGATCTCATATCTCTTTCTTTATTAGGAAGGATATTATAACTCATGGTTGGGAGGATCTAACTGTTCAAGAAGGCTCCCTCTGTGTTGCTCAGTATTATCAGGATAATAGATGGTACAGAGCAAGAGTGGAGAAACTCAAAGAGGTGGGTATTATCTCTGGTAATTCCATAAAGTATGTACGTGTGACTTCCTCTATATCGGACTTTGCTAAAATTATTATTCTCTGTATCCTAATTTCTCGTCTCATCTGCCCTGAAGGGCAATGAGCATATAATTAAGATGGAAAGTGCGCTATATAAATCATATGTATATTACTATTATATGATCAGTTGTAAATTTCTCATATTATAATAGCATGAGTAGTTCCTGAAGTGAAAAAAGGATTGAAAAAAAAAATTGTTCCTTTCTACAGCTCTTTCACCTATTTCCCCAAAGCATTTACAATAGTATAAACAAAGTTATGGAATGAAAATCTGAAGAATGTCAAATCTGAACCCAGTGGAGGTGCGATTATTAGACTGTGCATATACTGATAAGATGCAGGTGCTGAGCCATAGTGAGTTGTAAAGATGAACAATGAACAATGTTTTATTTGATCTTTGAATCCTATGTACAATGATGATTTGTCTTACAGCACACAGCAGAGGTACGATGGTTAGATTATGCACACGCTGATGAGGTTCAGTTGAGTCATATTCAGCCGTTAAGAGAACGCTTCATGGACATTCCATTCCAGGTTAGTACATGTGTTATATCTTTTCTGTTAACACAACATCATAGTTGATAGCTCTTTACCACAGGAGAAAGCAATACATAGGTTATGAAGCAGCCATGACAAGGGGCTTGAGAATGAATAGAATTTATCAGCAGACAGAACAATTATAATAATAGTAATAATAATAATAATTATAGCTACTTAAGTTCTGAAACTAGTCTCCCAGGAGGCCTTGCTAGTATTATTTCCCCGGCTGTAGTCCTATTAAAATTTTAGAGAAATCAAAATTCATTGTATAAGTAACCTATTGGACGGATCAACTTCAGACTTGATGCAAGTTGGAATGACAAAGATCCTATCCAATTATGGGAATTTGGGGGTCATTAGGTCTAAGGTCACTAATTAAAAATGTTGAAGTTGGGTGTTTAATGTATTTCTGATGGGACAGTGGCTGAGGTGTAATTTCAACTCTGCAATCAAGAATCTATCGAGATTTTGTTTTAGTGACTTGATGATCTATCTAGTTATATCCTATTCAATTTTTTTTAGATGCATGCAAGGTTTTATCACCCAGCAGTGTTATACTGGTGTTACATCACATTGACCTAGTTTGATCCCAGTTCTCCAAATTATGATACCTTTATATACCTGCTCAATTGAACCAATATGTTTCCATGGAAACGTTCATTGCTCCTAAATAAATGTTTTATTATGATATCATCCCAGCTAAGAAACAAATTTGTTTTACCTACAGGGCTTGGAGTGTTCACTCTTTGCTGATATGTCAGAGGAGATGCCTCGTCAAGCTCGTTGGGAGTTCTCTGATCTTGTCTCTAATATGATCTTGGATTGCATTGTCATCAGGAAGGTAAGGGATTAGTCAAATGATCAATGCTGTAACAAGGATAAAACCATCCCAAGGCGTGATGCCGACTTAGACATCAATGACTTTATATATTTCAAAGAGAGTGAAAATATGTATAGTTAGCATTGTCTCATTATTACTGTATCATTACCTTATTATTAAGAAATGCCTTCTCTGTCGCGTTGAAATTATTTAGATTTTTTTCTCTATTTCTCTATTCCAGAGAGAGATTTCTTCTATACAAAAATGTATTGTGTTGTGCAATGAGAAGAATAGCTTATATAAGTATGTAATACATTTTTACATTTATTGGTACATTATTGTAAATGATCTCCGTCTTGAATATGTGACCTACCACCCAAAACCATCAATAAGTCGCCAAGTAAGGTTCTCTGTAAATAGCCAAAATAGCCAAAATGGTAATTTAGTCTCCATAAACAAAAAATTAGAGAAACAGCTTATCTGAAAGAGCAATTCTTTTTCATACTGTAAAAGTTTGAAGTCATGAAGTTGAATAAAAGAAAAGATACAAGAGTTTCTTGGACACTACTTTTTCGGACTGCTCGTAAGTTTCACTAAGATTACACAGTATGCACATCTCATGCTTGAGTGAACCCCAGACTTCAAACTTTGTTTTCTCCTTATTTTTTAAGCTCTTGCTGAATTTCCTCTCCATTCAATCAAGTACTTGTAATGGTTATTCTTGGTCAATTTTAACACATTATATATCATTTTTAAGCTTAGGAGATGAATTTTTAAGCTTAATAAAAATCTCAATATTCATTTGGGTCATTGTATTGTTGGTTTTGGGGTGGCAGGTCCCATATGGAAGAATTCTGATTAGAGGAATCCTGTTTTTCCATAGAACCATGGACCAAGCTTTCTAATTGTGGTTAAACTGAGGTTTAATCATCAGAATACTTGTTTATCTTTCTTTGATGTAGTTATCTTCAGCCAATCAAGGGAAAGTTCCTCTGTATCTCATCAGATTGGATCAAACTGAGGGAGAGAAACAAGATATCGCAGAATGTGTCTGGAACAAAGGTATCTAAACCATTTTCATCTACGTCAAATGTTATTAGAAAGTCTGATTTTTCTTCCAAGTTATGAATTCTCTCTTTGTTATGTATGTTTATTGATCTCCTTGCATGCCTTTGCCTAGAATAATAAATATTCAGTTATTATATAGGGAATATCACATCATCCAACGTCTCTATGTGTGTATTTCCCAGGACTTTGTCTTTTACAGTGCACAAGAAAAAAAAATTAGTCCTGTTAATAAGTCAAACACAGTACTGTGTGGTTTAAAATCAAAGAGTTATGCATTGAAGATGCCCTTTTGTTCAATTGAAAAAAAAAAAATCTGCTTTGTTTTCTCTATTTATCTCATTGACTTCTAAATATTTTCATTGTTTCTATTGTTCTTCACAGCCCAAGATTCAAGAAGTAGTAAGGTGAGTATTCAATTAAAAGCTACAACTATGAAATCTTCAATCCATTTTACTTCAAAATCTTCCAAAAAAAAAACTTCAGCTGTTTACTTTAAAGGACCTATGTATGCCGAAATAAAGTTGATTACTATTGATGCATAGTGCTTAACGAATTCATATGTTGCTATTTAAGCATCCAAATAAGTTTTGTAGATTTTGAAATAATTTTCAAAAGAATATTTTCCAGCTTCCTAAGATCTGCCCCTGAAAAAAAAAACCCAGCTCAGATCTGGAGTATAAGAAATAAGAGGTAAAAGAGATATAAATCAATCACAAAAATATGGTGTAAAGCTGTGGGTAACGTTCATTTAAGTTCTTAAAAATTCAAAAGATATTTTTCTTTAAAAATCATCGAGAAATATTGTAATTTGTTACTTCATCTGTCAATCATCAGTCTTTTGTTAGTAAGCTAACAAAAGGATAGGGGTATGTAGTTTTAGTAGATCATAAAAGATGCAATGCTAGATATTAGCATCACCAGCAAAAGTAAAGTAATATAAATGTATTGTACAAGTGTGTTTAATTCTTTCATCAACATGTGGTGAGCTGTGGGAAGTTACAGTGTTACTTAAGTTACTTAATGTTAGTGACTCTGATACTGATGACTTGTACATTCTATTGTCAATACCAGTAAACAAACAAACATTTTGGAAGTTTACAAGATTTCGGAACAATTAACTGTTCAGTTTTTGAAAATGACATTGTGGTTAGCTTGCATGTCCATTTTGGTCATGATCATGCGATTAACGGCCAATTTTTTTTTTTTTTGGGGGGGGCTTAATCAGCCTCCTGTTTTGTTAGGCATCAACATAGCTCAGACTTGGGTTAAAAGTGATTTGCTAAAAACATTTCAGACAGTAGGTCTTGTAAACCCATTAGTGATATATTTTATGTAATAAAATGTACTATTTATGGAAGTGTCATGCTGTAATATTTCTGACTCTTGCCTTGTAATCAGAGGGTCATGTGTTTGAATCCCACCATGGTCTGGCGTCCTTTGGCGAGGCGTCATTCCACACTTTGCCACACTCATCCAGGGGCTAATTGGGTACTTGTAGGAAACAACCGTCATTGTGGTTGGTTTAGCAAGTGTGCCTCTAACAGGCTGTGAGAAAAAGGTATGAATCCAGTGACCGGGTAATAATAATTGTGAAGCGCTTTGAGCAGTCATAGCTTGGTATCACGCTAAATAAAAGCCAATTGTTATTATTATCAGGGACCAATTGCATACCGGGACATCCGTCTACTCAACAAAGAAGCCAAGGATATACAGGTTGTCAAGGAAGTGGTCAATTCAAGCAAGAAAACATCTGATGATGCAGCCAAGACGACATCCGAGGAGATAGAGGGTGACAAGGATGAGGAGGGACAGAAAGAAGATGGTGAGAAGGAGCAAGATGATAAGGAGAAGAATGAACAACTAAAAGAAGAAGAAAAGAAAGAAGAAAAACCTCTTGAATCTGAATATGGACCTCCCATGAATGATGAGAAGAAAGAAGAATTGAAAGAAGAAGAAAAGAAAGCAGATGAAAGGGAAGATGAAAAACCTCTTGAAATTGAAGGGGAACCTCCAAAGGTGGGGAAGAAAGAGGAAGAAGGGCAATCAAAGATAGAAGAGATTGACAAGAATAAGAAAGAAGAAAACACAAGTGAAGAGTCACTAAGAGGTAATGATGGGAAGAAGATGAATGAAAAAAAGAAGAGGAGAAAGTTGAATTTTGTGTTAAAGGATTATACAATCTCTGGGTAAACAATCATTCTTTATTTTTGGCATAGTAGATGTAGAAAGAGATTTAGCTATTACTAGTAAATTGTTTGTTCAGCAATCTATTCAATCTCTTTTTTTATTGCACAAACTAATATCTGCAAGGCTTATCTGAAAGATCTAGCATGCCCTTTATTTTGTGTATATCTTGAAAGTCTGCTAAGTATGATTTATTTCCTATTTTACTTTTTATCCATGTAATTTTTCTTATTCTTTTTTTTTCTCCATTCAGTTCTCTTTCTCTATGACTGTCTCTGTCTCCCTTTGTTTAAATATCTTTGTGTCACTAATTTTATCCCTCCCTCTCAGTTTGTAATTTGTCCTCTGTCTTATATTTTTATCTAATTTTCATTCCATCCTTTCTTTATCTTTCTTTCTTTGTCAATGACTTTATGGTCTGCATTCTCATATTTCATTCCTCTGTATTTATAATGAATGTCTTGCACAAATGCTTCATGTTTCCTTGTTTGTTTAGACAAATTATTAGACACTGTTAAAAATAGATGAACAAATTCTAAATACCACTGCTAACTCATATTTTCTTTCCCTCATATTTTGTATTGTACTTCCTGCTTAGCAGAAGAAAAGGAGTCAAAGCCAGAAGAAGAAGACGTGAAGCTGTTGAATGGAGGTGATGGAGAGACTGAAGGTGTGAAAGATGAAGGATTGAAGGATGAAGAAGTGAAAGAAGAAGGGAAAGATGGAGAAGAAGACCTGAGTCTAGCTCAGAAGCTTGAGAAACAAGGAGATACTGCCCCGGCTGATGGAGGTAAGAGTTGAGCAAGTCCATGTCTATTTACATATTCATTTAGGGTCTCCATTCAATTTTCATTGAATTCCTAGATAAGTTAACTTGTATGAAGTGTAATTCTTTGAGCTGAATATGAAATTATAAGAACATTTTTACTTTACGTAGATTTTGTTAAAATGCCACACTGACACCCTTATCCACTTGTGCGGATGCGATTGTAGACATTGTAGAATTTCATTTGGTCCAACTTCAATTAGAATAAAGATTAAGCCATACTCATAGACATGTGTATGATAGCAGCTTTGTAACCTATGCCAAAGTGCTTAAATTTGTGTCTCTTAGTAACCAATGTGAAAAAAGATTGACATTGGTTTAAAAATCAACGCCAAGTTGAGAGTACAGTACCTTTACCAGGGGCTAGTGACATGAAACTCAGTGATTGATTGTATACCCGGTAGTTCATTTGTATGTTTGATTGCTCATAATGATCAATATTCAAAATCTTACTGATTGTAAAAAAAAGCACTTCTCAGTCAAGCTCCCGGCTATATAACAGAATTGTTAATTCATAAAACAAGTCATCATGGTTGCAACTTGCGCAGTTCAATGGATTCCTTACTTTTGCAGATCCCATCCTTCAAAACAAAAGTGATACTAGGTGATCAAGCCTTTTCTTGTGTAACCCCAAAATTCTGGAATAGCTTACCCTTGGAAGTCAGGAAGCCGCCATCCGTAAATAATTTCAAAACATAACTTAAAACACATCAAGTTAATTGATTACAAGCATTTTAGGAAGGTTATATACTTCAGTGAATAGTTTCTGTGCTCTACAAGTCTGTGTTATTATTATTATTATAATCAACTGTAAAAATCAGCTGAATGATCATTGCTAAGCTTTGTGTTTTGAAGCCCAGGGCCACGTCTTACAAAGATTTGCGATTTATCTTTCCAGCCTCAACTATATGGAAATCAATCAGTGTCATAATTTTTTCTCCAGGAAATTTTCACAATGTCCTTTTTAAACAAAGAGAAGCACACTGAATTTTCAAGAAAACAATGATTGTATGAATATACATATCTAGAAAATATTTTTGAAAAAATGTGTAGTTTAGATGTTGACATTGCTGGCTTTCCATAGTTATGGTTGATCGGATAAATTGTAACCTCTTTGTAAGACAGACCCAGGATAGGTATATTGAAGAGAGTTTATAATCAAAAGTACATTGGTGCAAAAAATGTACAATGTAAGTGCATGTGTTCTATTTTTTAAACAAAAGTAATCTCTCATAAAGATTTCCCTTACCTTTAAAGACTGATATTCCTTTATTCCTTGAGTAATCTTTCATTTCATCCCTAAATTATTTCAACTGTCTAAATGTTGATTGATGTTTCAGTTCCTACTGGTACACATATGTCCCCGATGGCATTCATCGCAGCCCATGGGAGCTATACTGCTATCAATGGAATCAGTAGTAATGAGAATACTAGTAACACCATGCCACCGTTTGTTGGACCTCAACCTCAACTAGACACTGGATGGTATCAACACTATGCAAGCCATTATGCTGTTACCAGTATGGGGTAGGTTGTTCATTGACATCCCCTTCCTTGAAGCAATATATGTGAACATGGGTCTTTTATTATGCTTTCATATTTAAGAGAATTGTTATCTTTTCCAGACATTTCCCAATAGTTTTAGAGTCATATGCTGATGAATTGAGCATAGAACTGAGTGTATTACACTTGGGTATCCATAATAAACCATCAATTGAATATAAGTTCAGTATACTAGCTCTAGCAATGTCTTTTTTTTTTGCATGAGGGGTGTAACGCTCAATCTTTCTGAACTAAATGTGTTTCCCTATTATTATAGGGATTTAATTCCACCACGTCTTCATAAACTCATTTTATGCATTTTGAAATTTGATGTTCGGATGGAAATTTCCTTGATGAGACAAAGCTGCATGATAGATGATATGCACTGTAGTTATGTTTAATTTTTTAATGTAGTTTTTACTGTGCTCTCTTTCTCTCATTCCTTTTTTCTATTGAATTTTTGTTTGACTAATTTTCATTATAATATATCTTCCTTATTTCCACAATCTTCTTTCCTGACCTTGCTATTTCTTCTCGTCACCCCTTCATTTCTTCCTTCTACATTTCAATCTCTTCCTCTTGATCCGCACATTTTCTTTCTCTCTTCTCACATTGCAGGCTTCCAGCAGTGGTATCAGCTTCTAATGGAGATGCCTATGGCATGGGTATGTTAACAAAACTTGACATTGATGTCTTATCCTGTAGCAATATGCAGTGAATAGCATCCTTGTGTTTATTACAATAATTTTTGTCTCGCCTGCATAGCAGAGTGAGACTATAGGCGCCGCTTTTCCGACTGCGGCGTCAACACCAAATCCTAACCGAAGGTTAAGTTTTTGAAATGACAGCATAACTTAGAAGGTATATGGACCTAGTTTATGAAACTTGGCCATAAGGTTAATCAAGTATTACTGAACATCCTGCCTGAGTTTTAGGTCACATGACCATGGTCAAAGGTCATTTAGGGTAAATGAACTTAGACCATGTTGGGGGTATTTGTTGAATTATCATATCTCTGTAAGTGTATTGGTCTAGTTCATAAAACTTGGACATAAGAGTCACCAAGTATCACTGAACATCTCATGCGAGTTTCAGGTCACATGACCAAAGTTAAAGGTCATTGAACTTTGGCCATTTTGGAGGTAATTATTAGATTGCTGTCATAACTTTCAAAGTTTGTAGATAGTGTATAAAATGTGGATATAGGGTTAATCAAGTATCACTGACAAGTTTTATGTCACATGATCAAGGTCAAATGTCAATTGTATCATTATTGTATCATTATATGAATGGTGTTTTTTGTGAATAATTATTTTATAGTAGTTTTCAAAGTCAGCACTGCTGCTATATTGAATTGCGTGATGCAGGTGAGACCGCCAGGGGCATTCCACTTGTTTTTTTGTAATCAGCTTGTAAATGATTGCAAACTTTTATTAATGGGCAGCGTAAATGAATGTAAACAAATATGAAATGAATGCTGAGTGAAATAGTTGGCTTCAGTTATATTTCTTAATAGATATGCTTTCAGCTCATAAATATGTTTTGTCAAGGTTATTTAAGGCTTGGTAAGCATCTCATTCTTTTCATGAAATGATATCTATATTGTATAATAACTTTGTTATTTTTTATCTTTGATTCAAAGCAATGTTTATTTTTCTCCCCCCCCCTGTATTATCAGTACCAGGGTCTCATCTTGGTGTTCACGTTGCCACTCCTCTGACAGCGGATGGAACATTCTGGGCAGCTAAGGTCAGAGGTCATGAGCAAGAGATAAGATTCAGGAGGCTTATGCATGAGATCAGGTATGAAGGATGTTCATTAGTCTTAACCCATTGAAACACTAAATTCTGGAATTCACATAGGCTTTTTTAATAGATTACCACCAGACAGCAGGTTCCAGCAGCCAATGGGTTAATACTACCTTGGTGTTTGTAGTCTTGGGGGAAGTCTTATCCAAGCACAGTGAAATCTGCTGGAGTAAACACCTGCCTAGAAGAACCTAACAAGAACCTGAACATAAAGAACACTCAGGCTCCATCTTACAAACATTTGCAATGGATTCAAACCAAACTTAAGTTATGATTGATCTTAAATTTCCATCACACAATATAGATCTATGTCAATTTGAGTTTTGACTGTTTGTTAGACGGGCCCTAATCAAGTTTCTTGTATTCCTTGAGTGTTCTCTATGCATGGGTTTTACTGTATTTAACGTGAGAGTTGAGGTCACTAAGTCAACTTTAGACAAAAGTCAATTCAAACTGAGTATGGTATAAATTGTCATCAGATTACAAGTCATGTGCAGAGGACAAGCTGTATTGAGAAATTTGTCATTCCATATTAAATACCTTTTTTTATATTAGCATTCTACAAACCTATCAGTTTGTTCAGATTTATATCAGTAGTATAGGTGTATGTGGACCTTGTACATGTACATTGATGATGATGACCATGTGATGTGCCTGTTCAAGATAGTTCCTTGTAATATCTGTATTTTACCATTTGGTGCATACTCTCTCATGCATTCTCATTGTCCTCCCTCTTTCTCTCTGTCTCTGCCTCTCTTGCTCAAACTCTTGTTTGCCCCATCTGGGAGTGTCTATCTCTCTCTTTCCCTCACTCTCCCTCTACTCTTTATTACCATCTGTCTATCTTGTTCAAGCCTGTTTCCTCCTACAATGATGCTTTCTTTATCCCTTTCTCCCTCTCTCTATCCCACAGTGCTCCAAGTGATCCATTGCCCAAAGATCAGCTTCATAGAGGCAAGATGGTCTGCGCCTTTCAACATGATATGGGACATTGGTGCAGGGCTAAGGTGGAAGAAATCGCTCAAGACACGGTAAGTTTGAACGTTCTCTTTCGCTGTGTAGATACTGCAGTAAGGTTGATTTTTTTCAAAAGGAGTCAGTCATCTAAGTTTTAAATCCAGTTTAGTCCCCAACTATGGGGATAGCCAGCTTCACCTCGCACTCACAGAGATCACCCGTTCCCCTTGCTCAACTTTACTCTATTTTGTGCGTACTTTTCCCTCAACACAGCCCTCAGACTACACTCTCCACCACTTCTTTTTCCTTCTTCTACTTGATTTGCCACCACTCTTCAGCTTTAGTGGATACACTGTACACTATTGGCAACAACAGCCTTTAGATAATTCCATCTGATTATTTTAATGATATTTGACAAAATATAAAATTATAATTTACCAAGTATCGTTTTAACTCTTGTTTGATTAAACCTTTCAGGTTCATGTTCGATTGATAGACTTTGGATCTGTAGCTTCATTGGATTGTAAGCAGCTCAAAGCTTTGGATGTAAGACATGGTGTCTTCCCATTCCAGGTCAGTTAACCCTTCACATTTCATCATCATACACTTATATTCTACAGACAAGTCTTCCTTGATAAGTTTCTGGATATTGGATCAAAAGATCTTCATAGTATGAAATGTTACATACAATAAAGAATTGCATAACAATTGATCTGTTGGAATTTTGTTTTGGATGAATGAGAGCAGGATAAGATGTTTTGTTCAAGTCACCAAAATGGAGGAAAAAGGTGCAATTCTGGCATTTTTATCAAAAGTCCTAGTCATAGCAGATATGCCAATTCTCCTGATTTTGTCTGGAGGCTTCTGAAAGTTCATGCCTTCACTCTATCACTTTTGCTATCCTCCCAAATTGTTGAAATTTTGCATAGATGAGAGTCAAGTACATTACATGTAAATTGAGTCAGAAATATTGTTTGCTTTCCTAAATTTGTGCATGTAGTAATACTGTGATGTTCGCTGTTACTGAATTCTGTGTGAATGCATATTGAAATTTGGAGCAGCGAAACTTTGGTTTAGCCTGCGATGCAGCAGCTACAGTGTATGCATGCAATGTGCCTAAGCTGGAGTGGATGTCTGACCAGCCCTATAGGACGGGGTAGGTGGTGTGTGAGCAGCCGTCAGAGTTGAAAACTCTCAATTTGCGCAATGGAATGTCAATGGATAATGCTATGTGTAACCAATTTGGAAATTGGCACAGAATGGCGGGAGATATGCGTGACAACATCATTAATCTCTGAAGCGTATTGATGGATTATAATGGCCAAAACTTTTGTATCATCAAAATTGAAAGACACAATATGCACAAATTGTGGTGTTGAAACTCACTCGATTGAGAATGCACAGACGTGAATGAAAAGGAGCGCTTGCGGCAGGCTGGAGAGAAAGGCATGGATATGTTTGCTATACTATGACATTAAGGTGAGCTTGGGGAGGTCATTGGGTTATTGCATGGACACATAGGACAAGCTTCTCTATGATTATAGCAGAGCCTTTATTCATACATTGTGGAAGTGAACTTGACAAAATCTGTGCAATCCATGATGACCCCTTTTTTGTATCCAGTCTGCCTTGTATATGTAAATAAGGCCAAGTATAACATTATCTTGTTAAGTATGCTTGTTATTTTTGTTAATATATATTTTTCTGAAATATCTGTGTTTGATTTAAAAGAAGTCACTATTATAAACAAAAGTAAAATCCTCCCAACTTGCTCACACCCTCTTAAATTACTTACAAATCAAATGATGTCCATCTGCTCATGTTGATGATATCTTGATTAGAAGACAAATAATAATAAGCGCACTTCAGTAAAATAGTTTACCTTTGTGTCAATATCTAGGCATTTGAGTGCAGTTTAGCAAAGAAGGACCTGACAAGTTTCTCAGAGAGTTCCAGGCAGCTGTTCCATCATCTCACTGCTGTTAAATTAATCACTGCCAAGGTGGTGAGTATATCTAATACATGATCCAATCAAAAGATGAGGCTCTGACTTATTTCAAGGTGCCTGTATGATTTCAGCTATAGTGTTAGATCACATACCCCCCCCCAAAAAAAAAAAAAAAGAAATCAGTCATCAGATATATTTTGGTTGCTAATTTAACACTGTACATGAAAAGAGTGAAATCTCCTCTTTGATTTTGATCCAAATAGTCCCAAAGATAACAAATAATAAAAACTAGCGTCTGATAGAAGGGATTTGTGCAGAAAAACCGATCTTGATACTGCATCTACTCTTATTTACAGTTTCATTTAAAAAAATGCTGAGAAGCCATTCCTTAAGCAGGGTTGCCATATCCTAAACAATTCTTGAGCAACTTTTCTGCACAACTTTTTCATGTTTATATATTGAACTCTTATCCCTTATTGATGTATGTGCTTTATATATCATATAGAAGAAAAACAAATTAGAAGAAAAACTGGACTTTAGTATGATGCAAATATAATTCTTGTGGCTATGCTTGAAAAAATAAAAAATAACCAAGGAACTTTGTTCCCTTTTCTAGGGATGCACTGTATAGTTTTCCTTCAATATTTTCTTGTGTTTTCTGTAAAATCTTCATGATGAGGAAAACTAAATATGAATCATTTGCCTTTGATGGAAAAAATAGCTGAGAACTCCAGTTTCTTTTTCTTGTTTTCCATTTTTCATGGACACACTGGCCTGTATTCTTATCTCAGGTTTAATGTAATTCTTTGGTTGTGGTTTAACTGTGGATAGCCAATTGTAACACAAATCTCCAACTGCAGAGGTTCAATTTATCAGTACATTTGGTGCCCAATTCATTCATTACTGTCTGGGAATAATAACAAATATATTTGTTCGTTAATTAAAACATGAGGACAGAATACAGTAAAAATAAGAAAAGGACAATACAAACGAGATGTTGACAGTTTTTTAGCACTAGTATAATATTTTCTTAAGCATTTTGTCACTATGCAATTGATTAATATATATTCTTGTACTAGTTTTGTAAAAGATCCTGCAAATGAATTTTCAATAAACCATTACCATTCCATAATTTAAGTACAGATTTAGACCATGGTCTAGTAAAACTGGAGTTCAGAATACAGTCTATAGTATTGTAAATATAATGTTATTTTTTCATATATGATTTCTCTTCAACCAGGATGCCGTCTCAGACTTTGTTGTGTATGTGTCTCTCTTCTTGACTGCTGAGGGAGGAGAAGTGGTAGATGTGGTGGCAGAACTCGCCAAAAATGGTAAGTGGCTTCAAATTTTCCTCTCCTACTCCTGGTTAGCCAATTCATTCTGATCCTAGAGACAAACTTTTCCAATGCTTCCATCCTGAGCAAACGTTCAATAGATTTGTCAAGTTCTTTGGTTATCCCCTTCTATTTATCAATTCATTCATCTGTTTAACTCTGGCACTTTCATAGAATATTCAATCTTTTTTGTCATCTTACTCCATTTTACTCTATTCTGGAATGATTTCATGTTCATTAGCCCAAGCCATGTTGATTTGATATCATTGTAATATTCATGTGAAGTAGAAAACAGAGAGAAATAATTTCAAGAAGGTCTCTTGTAGAGTATGGGAGATACATAATTTATACCCCTCTTCCCCCTGTGAGAGGTCTTTCAATTCTTTAATATCATTTTTTTTTTTTCTGCTAAACAGAATCTTCCAGAGAAACTCAAGGGAAAGAAGAAATTGCACCTTCACAACAAAAAGGGTCAGTATCTCATTCAGATTCTCTTATTGAATAAACCCAAAACATAGGTTGTCTTTGACAACTAACATTGGAAATACTTACAGTGAAAATGTGATTGCATTCTTGCATAATCATATTCCTACACTTGTGACATTGTATATGAAAGGGATGTTTGAGGTGAACCCAGATTTTTAGTCTGACAATCATTTCATGTCTACGGTCTTAAAATCATTCTCAAAGTAATGAACTTCAAGGCTATTAACCATCAGGTTAAATTGGAATCTCGTCAGTAATATTTTCTTTTTTATCAATGTATTGTAGTTTATCATTTAGTTTCATTCTCATTTATTCAAAATCTACTTCTATTATTAACAAGGTTAAATATTTGTTTCATGGTGATTGCAATCATCTAGCATATTCATAAGCTTATCGTTTTCTGTATATTTTTTTTATCAGTTGTAACACGTTTTCAAGTTTCTGTTTGTTTTGAATCCATAAGATTTTGATTGTTTATTCCCTGATAGGAGCATGACAAATGGCCAGCCCAAATCCACATCGAAAGTAAGCTTCTCGCCATTCCTGAAAGAAACATATAGGTATGTTGAAGATAATAATAACAAATATAATCACTCAATTCAGTCAGTATAATGCTACTGAAGAGTTTTCATATTTTGTCATCTTTCTTATATTCACCTTATTTAAAAATATTTATTCTTATGTAGACTTTTTTTTTCAAGTTAATTTTCAATTGATAGTCATAATCTTTATTTTATCCCAAATCTAAATTTCATGAACAAAAAGTGCTAAAACATGAATGTACTTGGCAATTTGTTGATATTATTCAACTTGCACAAAATTATACTAAGTGCACTCTGTAGGGTCTGGCTTGACTAGGTATATAGAGTATATCCTGGTCCCTTCTTAATGATACAGACTTTTATGATATGAATGTGTAACTTTAAGTGAAAGCTTGTAAGCATGTAAAAGCACTTTTATTGTGACGTCCCTCATACATGTTCCTAAGAGATACACAGTCTACAAGCACTTAAAATGAATCACTCTAAGTGTTTATTTTTCAAAGTGATTACAAACCTCACTACAGATTTCCTGGGATCTTATAATAGCTCTTCTGATTGATCTTTATTCTACCCTTCATTTTCAATTCATTGGTACATATTTCTTTGATTTTACAATTCTAACTCACGACCCGTGCTATTGTCTTTGAAAAAATGATTAACCAGCAAATCTCTCATGATAACGAATGTTGGTTGCAAATTGATTATGATACCCCCAAACTAATCAATCTTTCTCTGTTATAATGATTTTGTTTCCATTAAATAGGAAGTCACCCCCTTTTGTGGCTGATGTTGAAAGAGATTTTGCCAACTTAATAAACAGCGTGAATAAAGAGGTAAGAGTATTGCTCATTCTAACTTCGATAATCAAAGTTAAATTTAGCTTATGGGTTTAATTCGGAGTGACAGTAAACTGATGTGATTTATTTGTCACATTGTCAGAGGTTATATAAAGGTCAGTACTCCTTGTCACAATCATTTATTGATTCCATAGTTAGCTCAGAATTAAACTTGGTTCATGGATGTACATGGTTGTGCCAATTTGATGGGATTAGGACAGTTTATGACAATTTTAGAAAGTTAGTAGTGCAATATATTTCAAATCAGTGGTGCCAGCATAGGTTTCAACACAGTGCAGTGAAGAATTCATCAATTTAACTATTTAAATACTTAAAAATATATATATATATTAAAGAGCCATTTTAAAGTGAAAATATAATATTGTTAACCAATAACTTATAATTTCTCTATTGTCTCCTCTCCAGTCACAACATCCAACCCAGAACTATACATTCCCTCCTATGCCCAGAGACCAACGTGCATTTGTTCATGAGCTAGCTGATTTATACTGCCTACCATCAGATAGTGCAGGACAGGATGCTGCAAGGCATGTTGTCATCACTGCTACAAGGTAATTAAAACATCCCTTTTATCATCAGGGGTGTTTGTCAGAGTGTGACTCAAAAGCAAACTTAAATACCATGTGCATACCTGTCAACTGTACCATAGGGTTATCTATAGGGTTATCAGTGACAGTCATGATTTTTGTGTTTGTGAAAGAGAGAGAGCCACTTCAGCAAATGTTCCTGTTTTAGTTCATAATGTATATGAACTCTGCATGACCCTATTTTCAGCCTCTGTCTCCCTATTATTGGTATTATTACATGTAAATCTAGTATTAGGTATATCATTAGCTACCCATTTAAACCTTCCTAGTTTAGCATGTTGAGGAGATGATGTTACTAATGGCGAGTTTATACTATGGCGAGCTTAACGATGATGGAATGTCAATCTTATCCGGCACGCAGTGAACAATGAAGTTTGGTGGGCCACCACACCGCGTCGGTGCCGACATCCACCCCGTGTCCTGCCACCTGGAAACGTCTTGTCCTGCATGGTGATGGATTGCCCAGTTATGTTGAAAAAGCCAACGTGAAGTTGAAATTAAATCAGTTTAAATGTTGTCAATCCTCAACAATATGGTAATGAAAATCAATCTAAATAAATTAGTGGGTTAGATGAAAAAGAAATAATACTAAGGCAGAATTTGGAAATAATAATATTAATCCAAAAATGGCTTTAGAGGAGATTTTGCTCCTCGGGAGAACCGAAAAATGTGACCCCTCTCTCATGTGCGTGCGCGGTTTGGTTGTTCCGGATGTGTTTCATAAAAAGACTTTCCAAGGTTTTATCCGACAAGTCCTGTTTTATCCAACAGTTACCATGGTTACAGAGATACCCAGCCAATCAAAATCAAGGAAAGTTGTCAGATCTGACAACTTGTCAGTCAGACAGAAATGTTGATGAAATGTTCCCCTGATTGAGATAATATTCCCAGTGAAGTACATATATAATTTTCCTTGAATGGTGAATATCAAAAGTAATGATTTACAATATATTTTTTTCTTGTTGATTAGGGGAAAGAGTTTTGTTCCATCTCCTACTCTGTCAGAGGTGTGTCAGAATGAACCAGTAAACCCACCAGGGGCTTATGTAGAAGAACAACAAAGGTATGGTAGTAGAGAAAATAAGATGAAGAATTGAGTAAAGATAGGAGTAGGGCCGGGAGGAGAGACAGTGAAGTACATTGAGAGGTTGTGGTATCAGTGATACAATTTATGTCAGGTTTTTAATTCCAATAATGATGGAAACTGTTTCAAAGTGAACATGAAATGTTGTTTATAAAAATGAGCATAAGAACTTTTGTTTTATTCAAAGCAATGGAGTTGTCATAATTATAAAGAAATTTATGCTATTATTTCAAGTGAACCTAGGAATAGATTATTTCTTGATAGATGGCACTATATTATTGATGGTTATTATTGTTATTAAAGTTCACATGTACTGCACACAGATAAGCATGTATAGGACTACACCCAAATTTTTGGCTTGACAGCTTTAGCTGTTATATTTTGAATCCACAAATTGTGTATATTTTAATAGAGAGAGGTGGGGATCGATGCACCCAAGCTGCCTCATTCAAGTAACTGTTCAATCGCATGTGAAAAGGAATCAAGCTGGCCAGTTGTTGAAAAACAAAGGGAAAACTCAAGAATTTCAAAACTTATAAGCCTTTTTAATTCCTCTGATGGGCTAAGACTGCACACCGAAATGTTATCATTGAAGTTACGAAACCGCAAGAGGAATTTCAAGCTATGCTTCTGTCTGCAGACGGCAAAAGCTTGTATTGGTTAGGGACACCCACAATCATCTTCATGGACTAAAGTCAGCTATTTTTTTTTTATTTGTTTGTCTAGTGAGAGAGACCATGGGAGGTACATGGGAGGTAATGTACGCGGTGATGAAGGTAGACAAGGATGCTTCGTCTGTGGTGATATAGGACACCGGAAAACAAACTGCCCTAGGAATAGGAACCGGGAGAGAAGTAAGAATGCATCATGGTGGGGAGGAGATAGTGGAAGGAAGGTAGGTCGTATCCCAAGGATAGATTTTATTTCTAGGTCGGAATCCTGAAAGATTATTCTGACATTGTGATGACAAATTTTGAAAGGTGTTTGTGTGGTTGATCGAAGTGTGCAGCTCTGCACCCATGGACAAGCATGCAGGTCAAAAGTATGCAGTGTTAACATAGAGCTGGGTTATCTGGACCCTTTTTATAGCCAGGATGTGGGGGGGGGGTAAACCAATGTCACATCTCATCTCTGATAACTATGACAATAAAAATAAGATATTTTTCAGAATACCGGCCAAGATCATATGATTTCCTCGAAAATGAACTATTTTCACAAAATAGCATTTGTTAAATTCAAACGCAGGGGTCTACTCTCTGATTTGGGGATTTCTTAAATGATACTAATTCATGTTTTCCAAAAGATAGTTGCACTTTATACAGAAAGAGATATACATGTTTATGACCATACTAAAAATGTGGCATGAAGATTCAGCCCCAAATAGCTTTACACTATAATTCTAATCAGTATACTTTACTTATTTGTAGTAGAGGGAGCTTCTTGTTCCAGTAGAGAACTTGTTGATATTAATCTCTTTATTGTTTGTTTTAATTATAAAACCTCGGCATTAAATGTGTCTGTGCACTCATTATATTGTAAGAATGTTGGTGTCTTATTTGTTTACTTATGATCGTTGCTACATTACATTCTTATAATATCTCTCCTCACCTCATATTACAGGGTCGCAAAGGAGGCGGCGGAGGCAGGAGAAACTGATCATTTGATATCATTGGAGAGAAATAGACTAAGAACGAAGAAGAGAAGACCTTCATTCATGATCTAAGGAGCCAATTAAGATATGTTTCTTGCAATCTTCATAGTGCATTGAGACGTGCAGCTGGTGTTAAAAAATATGTTTCTGTTCGTTGAAAACATCAATCGGTTGGACAGTCCAAGTTTTTGTGCTTGAAGTGTATGCATTAATTCATCTTGTACTAATGCAAACACCAAGTTATTAGCACCAAACTGTGTTGCTATATATTAGTGTTTTTTTCTGAAGATTGGCCTGGCAATTGGACTTTGTGGTCTGTTAAGGGCATTGAAGTCAAACGAAATGGAAGGGATTCCATTGGCTATTACATCCTGAAACGATAACGGTTGTTTCTTATGTTATTTTAGTTTTTGAACAGTTTAAGAATTAAGTTGCCATCAGAGGAAAATGGTAGATCAATTGCTGTTTTTGTTACTGATCAAGACAAAGTATTCTCTATTTGATTATTATTATTTTCATTATTATCATTATTTTTGTTTTTGTTATTTATATTATCATTATTATAGTTCTTTAATTCCAGCATTTGTGGTAAGGAAAGGAAAAGAACAGCAAAAGTGAAATGCAGTATCACTTGACTTAATTTTGATCAATAAATGTAATTTTTGAGATCTTAAAGCTCCCAATCTTTTTATATATCCCCCGCAAGTGTCTGTTTTTTTCCATGTGATTACTCCATAGTACAAACTTGTCTGTCCTAAAACCTTTATGGTGTTGATAATAATAGAAATGCTTTATTTGATGTATTTTATGATCTTATAACCACATTCTTTTTTAATTGGATGCCTGATCAAAATAAAATATCAACATATCTTATCTTTTTGATGTAAAGTAACTTTTCAATTAAGGAATGGGCTGAAATTTTCAGGATATGATCATTGTATGCAGCTTTCATGTATGTCATCAGTGAATTCTTAATTAGGTGTTCGAAGGGTCCTCCCCCCCCCAAAAAAAAAAAAGGACTGAAAGAATGTGCTTGATATAATAAAATTAAAGATTCAAATTTTCACAATCAATGGCTGAAAAATATAAATGACACTATACTTTTATGCAATGTAAATTTTACATGACAATTTAGAATTTTCCATTAATTACCCTTGGTACTGAAATTTCATTTTGGAAAGAAAATGGAGTGACATGCAGTTAGGTTGAGGTGCAAAAACAAATTTGCATGATTTTTTTGTACTTTATTTTTTTCATTTTGTACAGGGTCTTAATATTCTTTAAATATGCAGAAATGGAATCCAATTTAAATTGTCACTTCTTATTTTTTATTCTCCATGATGCAGTCATCTTGGATGCTCATAAATCCAGTCCTACTCAACCAGCGGGTGTGTCACAAAGATTTAAGTATGACTTAGAGTTGAACTTAAATGTCAGTGTGTCCATGATATGCAACACGCAATCTTATTGATCAATGCGCAGTAGTGTGCGTCCTCTTCGCATGATCTTACCAATGTGGCATGCCTTTCATACCGCACGCAACAAGACATTTAAGTGCGACTCTGAAGTCATACTTAAATCTTGGTGAAACACCCCCTGGGGGTTATTTCATAGGGCTGTGACATCACCATTGATCCTTTCTTTTGCTAAATCTTACACCACTATGGAGCTGACTTGCACCTAAAACATTGTTTCAGTAGTCGATCAGCTTTGTGAGACATTCCACTGTTATTCTAGTAATTGACATCACAAAGTGTGACCATCAGTGTTTCTAACCCCCTTTCCAGGGGGGTGTTTCACAAAGATTTATGTATGACTTAGAGTCGCACTTAAATGCCTAGTTGCGTGCGGTATTAAAGGCATGATCGCATTCTTCAGATCATGCCAAGAGGACACGCACTATTGCCCATTGATCAATAAGATTGCTCGTTGCGTATCATGTACGCATTTAAGTGCGACTCTAAGTCATACTTAAATCTTTGTGAACACCCCCCAGATGTTATTGCCACTTGCCAGCCGTGACATATCATCTTCTTAATAGAATAACGTCTGGATGTTAGTATATTATGAGTGGCAATCAATCAATTAATCACCCCTTCAAACCGTGTTTGTCATACGGATAACAAGCGGTGATATCGCTCAATAAAGTTTGATTAATCACTGAGATTAGACTGTGCGTTATGCCTCTCAATGCACATCAATTTGTTATTTGCATTGTAGCATACGTCACAACATGCAAGTATTATATGATATGTCGCAATACTGTCTATGAGGATCATAAAATATGGTGATAACATCTGAATTACATGTTTTTAATTTCCTGTTGCTATCTATCCCAAGTAACAATGTGTAAATGACAGGGTAGTGATCCTCACTGGCTACCAATACCGCTATCTAACATGAGTGGTGATAAGGTCTGATAAGACCAAAAGTCATCTATGTGTCTCCTTTTACCTTATAGTCTTGCCATTCTAGTAACATTACCTCGTATTTCTTGTTTATATTTGCCTGCACAAATATATCTTTTTCATTTCTTTTGGTTTGTGATTATATATCTACACCAGTTTACAAATGTCACATCGTATTTTTCCCTCGCCGTAATCTCAAGTATTTTCTTTATTGATTGAGTGAGATTGGGTTTTCACAAGTTTTTAAAGATTGCTTTGGAATTTCTATGGCAACCATGATATACATGGTTTCATACTTACATAGTTGCATATATAGTCCATCCATAACAACTTTGTGGAAAAGTTACAGTTAGTTGAACCATTGTTTAGACCATATCCCCTTTAACATAGAGAGATACGATCAATAGTTAAAATAAATTATATTTGTACATGGTTGGCCATAAACTGTTAATTACAATTGCCTGTATTGTGTTTGTCACAGGGTTCAGATTGTGCAAAATGCATTTTTTTGGTCCAATTTCTTGTTAAGGCAAATTCACCTTCACCCCTAGTGGTGCTATGATGGATCTGATATTCAGGGATGTAGTCAGGCCGGCCTGACCAGAATTTGCAGGCCTCGGCCTCGGCCTTGGCTCAAGTCACATGTACAAAGTCCATTGGAGAAGGGTTTTTTTCTGGTGGCCTTGTGACTCGGAAATTCCGAACTCAACTATGTCCCTGATTTCTCACTATCTCTTCAGGCTCAAAAGCATCCCTCTCTTTTTATCGCACTTCAATTTCTTTGTTCATGCTAGATTCACTAGGCCTTTTGCTATGTGTAATGTGACCCATGATAACATTGTTTATATTTTGCATATGAAGAAGGCCTAGAAAAATCCTGAAACACCTAGAAAGAGACAAATAGAGAGAATGACACATGAACCTCAATCCAATTTATTGCTTCTATTTACTCGCGTTTTGAGGGATTGTTTTGTATGCAGATGATCTTTGGATAAGAAAATAAAATCCTGATCAATACCACTCAAATTAAAAAGAAAAGAACATGGAAGTGCAGGATAGGCTAAAAAAATTGGCCGCATGTAAGTTTAAAATTCAGTTGGGTATTGTGTAATCCTTGGTGAAAAATAAGTACTTTTAAATATTGGAAGTTGGTCAGATGTTGTGATCTTTTTTAAAGAGTTCTAATGAAGTTTCATTGTGTGTACTTCAAAGATTAGGTTTTTGCATGGACAGAAGTGATGTATTTTAATGCAAAGAATAGTTAACGTCAGATTTTCTTGTCTTTAAATTTTTTTTTGGAAAAGGCGTAATCTGAATTAAGTTTATTCTTTCAGTTATTGAAATCAATTTTTGAAAATGTTGAATTGGACAGCAAATCATTTTCTTAACTCCATTTTCACTCCAGCTTTAATGGTCTATATTCGTGAATTAATTTACCAAAGATACGTGCGAGAGAACACAGATGTGTTTAGGATTACAGTATGCACAGGCGAAAACATTGCTTTTACAATGTATATCATCTGATCTATATATTTTTTGTAATGTGTAATATCAGCACCTCTTTATTAAGCGTCACACTTCCAGTCGTTGATTGTTTCATATTATGTGCACAAAAATGAGGTGGGCGTTTTCATTTGGTCAAAGTGAAATGTAGAATCTGTTAATATGTTCGACACATGTATAAACAAACATGAATGGAATATTTCAGTTACAATTGAGAATAAGATGAATACAAGAACAAGCCAGTGACATGGTAGTCTATTTTTGGTGAATCATGAAAAGGAAAGTGACTTTTATGTTTCCCCATTGAAGATTTTGGTAAGTGTTTCATTCATTTCAGGCTGAGGGGGTCTGGTTGAAATATAAGCACTAGATGCTCTCCTGTGTAATCAACAACTTCCCATGGTTAACTTAATAGCTGTACGCAGAATTTTTTTGGGGGGGTAGGAGAGTAAGCGTTTTTGAAAAAACTTGAAAGAGAGGGAGCTTGTCATTTGGATGCATTTGCATTTTGTTAAGTGAAAAAATTGAAGGATTTTGTGTAAACTATTGGTGAACTTGATTTGGCCAAGAAGATATCTTAGGTCTTTCATAATAGACCCCTAATTAGGTCACCAAAGTTAAAGGGATCAAGGGATCATGTCAAATGTGAAAGGTGATGACACATGACTCCTAGAGACCTTTCAAACTATTATTTGAATACCTTTTTGCTGAAAGAACTTTCGTTTGCTAAGAAAACTTTTGACACATTTTAGTATTAAATTGCTTTGAAAAAAACCCCAGAAAGTTCTAGAAGAGTGCGATGAAGCATGGACCCATTACAAAGTAGCAGTAGGTCCATGGATGAAGTGAGTAAATAATTTATGTACATTTCTGATGAGCTATATATGATTTCCTTTCCAAACTGAACAAATTTGTTGTAATAGAAAGAATAATCAGAG
Organism: Lytechinus pictus; assembly: GCF_037042905.1. Lineage (NCBI taxonomy): Eukaryota > Metazoa > Echinodermata > Echinoidea > Temnopleuroida > Toxopneustidae > Lytechinus > Lytechinus pictus. The sequence goes on along the minus strand of NC_087249.1, from coordinate 1,549,178 downwards.
AAAGCAGAGTTTTAAGGATAAATATAACATCTGGTTTGACATTTTGTCACCAAAAATATGGGAAATTCTAATAAAACTGTATGAAAGAATTAGTGTATGTTGATATCATGTAATCACCGGAATGATTGAGATATTGTCTGTTTGGCTGCAAATTCAAAATGCATGCTAAGGACTACACACAAATTTTCAACCTGAACTTTTCAGCTCTTTGTCTTTGAATATTAGGTCATCTGGAGAATAGTCCTTTGCATGGGTCCCTTTTTTTTTAACCATAAATGATGTTTAATAAATAACTGGAAAACATTTTTCACTTTTCCAACAATGAGAGGTTGGGTTGGTTTAATTGTTTAATTTATTTTTTTTGGTCAATTTTTTTATAACAAGTTTTTTGTTTGTTTATTTATGTTTATCTGAGAAGAGGGGGTGAATTGTCTTTGCTTTACAGAGAGAGAGAGAATTTTTTTTTTAGACGATAGCCGAGTCCCTTGAAAGGTAGTTATACCTGCATGGTGTACATGTATGTGATGCTAAGACATATATAATGGATTTCATTAGCACGATGTGGAAGAAAAAATAAAAGGGATGAAAGAAATTTCAAGCACAGACTATTCATGTTATGTACTTCATACAATAACCTTACATTGGATAATGTGTATTCATGTTTTGTGCTACTGTTGGTTGTTCACTTTGTGTATGTTTTATGACATTTATGTTGTGAACTACCAATCTCTAAATGCATTGTTAGTTTGTAATAAATCAAGTCAAGAAGTTAAATAAGTCATTACTTCGTTTTGGCTTTGAATATAATCGGAATCAGGTTATCAATAATATTGTTATGATGATGGTGATGGTATTTATAAGGATGATGACAATGATGATGGTAATATTGATCATGATGATATTGACGATGATATTCATAACGATGGTAATGATGATGAGGAGGATGTTGATAATGGTATTAATGATGAGAAGAAAGGTGATAATGGTATTAATGATGATGAGAAGGATTGTGATATTGGTATTATAATGATGAGAAGGATGGTGATAGTGGTATTAGTGATAAGGAGGAGGATGGTGATAATGGTATTAATTATGATGAGGAGGATAGTGATATTGGTATTAGTGATGAGGAGGAGCTAGGATTGTGATAATGGTATTATTGATGAGGAGCTAGGATGGTGATAATGGTATTGATGATGAGGAGGATGGTGATAATGGTATTAATGATGATGAGGAGCATGGTGATAATGGTATTAATGATGAGGAGGATGGTGATAATGGTATTATTGATGAGGAGGAGCTAGGATGGTGATAATGGTATTATTGATGATGAGGAGGATGGTGATAATGGTATTATTGATGAGGAGCTAGGATGGTGATAATTGTATTAATGATGATGAGGAGCATGGTGATAATGGTATTAATGATGAGGAGGATGGTGATAATGGTATTAGTGATGAGGAGGAGGATGGTGATAATGGTATTAGTGATGATGAGGAGGATGGTGATAATGATGAGGAGGATTGTGATAATGGTATTATTGATGAGGAGGATTGTGATAATGGTATTATTGATGAGGAGCTAGGATGGTGATAATGGTATTAATGATGAGGAGGATGGTGATAATGGTATTATTGATGAGGAGGAGCTAGGATGGTGATATTGGTATTAATGATGATGATGAGGATGGTGATAATGGTATTAATGATGATGAGGAGGATGTATTGCTAGGAGGATGGCCGTGATAATGGTATTAATGATGAGGAGGATGGTGATATCGATGAGGATGAGGATGGTGATTGTGGAATTATTGAGGAGGATGGTTGCTCAGGAGGATCGATGGTGATATTTGTATTAAGGAGGATGGTGATATAATGGTATTAATGATGAGAATTAACCCTTATAATTAACGGTTACAGCCCGATAGACCGCGGGTCCGATAGACCGCGGGTCCGATAGTCCGCGGGTCCGATAGACCGCGGGTCCGATAGACCGCGGGTCCGATAGTCCGCGGGTCCGATAGACCGCGGGTCCGATAGACCGCGGGTCCGATAGTCCGCGGGTCCGATAGACCGCGGGTCCGATAGTCCGCGGGTCCGATAGACCGCGGGTCCGATAGACCGCGTCCGATAGTCCTCGGGTCCGATAGTCCGCGGTGTGTGTAAAATTATGGTCAGGATATAGTGAGATCCAATGCCATCAAGAGGTCAAAAGGCCAATGATACGAGTCCATGGGGTTCTATAACGATGACCCAAAGTACAATCGCCCCCTGACATCTACTTCAAGGAAAATATTATCCCCATATTTTTATCGTCAGGGACTGTTACCCCCCCCCCGGAAATTTACCCTCTAGACGCCATACGGAGCCTCTAAAATGCCATCGACTTGACGACATGGCGAGATAATTTATCTTGCCATGTCGACTAAATAAGCTTATTAGGTCCGCATGGCGCGATACGCTATCCTGCCACTTATAAAAAGTTATATGTCAACATTGCGAGATATTTTATCTTGCCAAGTCGACTTAAATAAGTTACATGTCAACATAGCGATATATCGGGATTCTCGCCGGGACTTGTACACTTCATATCTCGCCATGTGGACATATCGACTTGACAAGATAGAATATATCGCTATGTAGAAATAATAAGCGTATTAATTACTTAGGCGGCGGAAGCGGGGGGGGGGGGGGGAACCTTTCCCCCCTAAATTTGAGGTGGGGGGGACGGTCCCCCCTAGATTTTTAGTTGAGAACCTTTTTTTTTGCTTGTCAATTTGTTTTCTACGTCCCCCCCCTAAATTGAGGTGGACCCCCCCTAAAATCTTTTTGTCCCCCCCCCCTAATTTTGGTTGATAACCTTTTTTTTCTTGTCAAGAAATTTTGGTGGTCCTTCCTATAAATTTTGGTTGACTTGCTTGTCAAATTTTTTACCTGTGTCCATCCCAAAATTTCAGGTGGACCCCCCTAATTTTGTTTGCCTTCCGCCGCCAATGATTAATTAAGACATGGCAAGATGGCATTTTCAAGGCTCCGTACTAGGGATAATTATCCGGGGTAATTGTCTGGAGGGTAAATTTCCGGGGGGGGGGGTATCAGTCCCCGGCGGTAAAAATATGGGGATAATATTTTCCTTGAAGTAATTGTCAGGGGGTGACTGCCCTAATTGGGTTATTGTTATAGAACCCAGGCGCGGATCCAGGATTTCGTGTGGAAGGGGGGGGGGGGGGGGGGGGTTGGCCAAATTTGACCTGATTTTTGGCGCCCATATGCGTACTTTTCGAAAAAAAAAAAGCGCCCACTCCCTCCCGGGAAGGCTAAATTAAGTGCCTTAAATGGATTTTGAATTATCTTATAATCACATTTAAACAAATAAAGACCACTTTTTTATGTGTTCTTGAAAAAAAAAATCCATGAATATATAATGTAATATCAATGGGAGCGCGAAGCACGAGTGATTTTTTTTTTTTTTTTTTTGGGGGGGGGGGGGGTTCAATTTGGTTTAACTTCTAACCAGAGTAGGCCCTACTAGAATATTGTGTGAACGGGAGCTGTAGTTTCTGTACTGTTGTGTTAGAATACCCTTCAATAATATTAATGATAACCTCTTGGGAATAATGCAATCTCGAAGCAATCGACTAATTCTCCTCATCAGTGGCGTATTTATTCAGCATGGGTGCACGGGGGGGGGGGGGGTGGCGAGGGCACCGAGTTAAACAAAATAAATGAAATGGGGGGGGGGGTAGACGTCAAAGAAAATCTGAGATTTCATTCTTAAAAACAAATTGAGGTATCTCACAAGGCCTAAATAAATAATGAGAACGTGAAGCGCGATCTATTTTGAATAGATTTTTCATGTATTATATCCTGAAAGCCTAAGTCAGGGGCGGACCCAGCTTCCGCCAATAGGGTGAGGGGCCATTTTTTCACCCATATTTTTCCCGATCGGCCGCTCAAATTTTATTTTTTTTGTTTCTTTGAAGGGGTTGTCCCAGTGCCGTAATGAGCCAACAATTTCGAGGGGGCTCGATATGGTGTATCGCATAAAATTAATAAGAAGTTGCCAGTGAGCGAAGCGAGCAAGCAAATATCCTGACATTTTTATTACAAAAATACAAGGTTGTGATAGATTTTGACATAATATTTGGAAAATAATATTATATTTCATCCTAATCCCTTTCCTTTTCTCTCTATTTTTTCTTAGTCTTGATTCTCTCTATTTTTTAACAGTCATTTCCTAGCTTTACTTTATAAGCAACATAAATGTGTAATAATCTCTTAAGCCCTATGTAATCTAAAAATGAAATTTCATGTATTTTGTCCTGAAAATTGAACATTTTGGGCAATGTTTGTGAACCTGAACAGGACGCGTATGTAACTAGATAATTACCACGAGCGCGAAGCGCGAGCAGAAATGTTAAATATTCGTTCTGGCCTGGTCGAAAAGGGACCAGTTAAGGATGTTTTGCAGTTAGCCATTAAGACGATACACATTTCAACGATTAAATAATGCGAGCGCGAAGCGCGAGCTGAACATTTTTGATATTCCAACCTAAAAAGATGAGATTTCAAATCCCCCAATGGGACATTCGATTCATGTTCGTCAATCATGAAAAAAGATGGGTAATTTTTGGTATCTCCCTACAATAATAATGCGAGCGCAAAGCGCGAGCTGAACATTTTTGATATTCCAACCTAAAAAGATGAGATTTCAAATTCCCCAATGGGACATTCGATTCATGTTTGTCAATCATGAAAAAGGATGGGTAATTTTTGGTATCTCCCTACAATAATAATGCGAGCGCAAAGCGCGAGCAGAAAATTTTTGATATTCTGATTTGAAACTGGATAATTTTAGCACGTTTTGAATAAGATCAAGCTTTGTATCTCAAAAAACATGCGTGCACGTGTTTTAGAGTTAGACAGAATCCTGGCAATCTGAATACATTTCATTCTTTATCATAAAAATCAATAATGCGAGCGCAGAGCCCGAGCTGAAAATAATATTTGAAATTCCGATATGAAAAGGGTCAATTTAAGCACTGTTTACAGCACTGTGTATATAGGGAAATTTGATAGCACTATATAAATAATGCGAGCGCGAAGTGGGAGCTGATATTTTATTATTTATTTGACCTAGGATCGAGACATTTTAGGCCTAAGGACATTTTGTCATCATATAAGAATGATGACTATCTTCTATTTGTTTTCCTAAAACTTGTTGATATTTATTTCTGAAAAAGGGACAATTTAGTTATTATGAATTCATACAAATCTTATTTCATATTTATTAATCTGTTAAGCCTAATGAGTGTGTGAAATTTGTTGACAGTGCATGAGGCCTGAAAACTGGATATTTTAAGTATTTTTGTAATCATAAATAGGATTCATTGGTTGATATATTTTTAGCAAATAATGCGAGCGCAAATTGCGATCCGGAATTTTTTAATGGGGGGATTTAAGTAGTTTGTTATAGAATTAATATATAGGTATACATAACTCACCAATCAAAATGCGAGCGCGCAGCGCTAGCTCATAGGCCTTTATTATTTTTTTTTACAATCGAGACACCTGAAAAGGTATATTTAGAGAATCTTATATGAAATATAAAAAGACAATAGGTAGGCCTACTTGGCAAATAGTGCGAGTGCACAAAATGTTGCAAATGTTGATTCAAACCATAAAACGGACATTTTCCAGAGCACTTAAAAACATAAATTGGTAAATAAAACAAAATAATGAAAGGTCAATGTCCGAGCTGATTTTTTTTTTGTATATTGATATCAAAACTTGATATTTTAAACTACATATCAGCCTATTGAGCAAGATATGTATCCCATTGAACAGGCAATGCGAGCGCGATGCGCGAGCGAAACTTTAATATAGTGACATTAAATATTTTTAAAAATTGTTTTCCAAGTCTTCTCCTGACCTTATTTTATTCACTCGTCTTCCTCCTTTTATGTTTTGTCTTCTTTTTTCTCCTTTCTTTCCCCCTTTTTTTCTTTCCCCGTTTTTCACAATTTATTTGCTCTGTCAATAGGGGGGGAGGTTGCCCTCGGGCCGCCTCAATCCGCCTATGTTAGTAGTTGTTATGATGAACACGATGCATATCTATTAAGAAATGAATGCGACCGCGAAGCGCTAGCTGAAAACTTTTATAATAATGAAATGAAAAATACATTTTCAGTTGTCAGGTTAGAATATCAAATATTTTCAGCTTGTGCTTCTCGTTCGCATAAAAAACTGTAAGGTCGGGATGCGTATATAACTAAACAATGTATTGATGCCAGCGCGAAGCGCGAGCTCAATTTTTTATATACTGACTTAAGAAGGACTAAGGTATAATTCCTATTCTAATTGCTTGTCATTTTTCTCTTCCTTTTTTCTGTTTCTTACCCCTTTTTTGCGCCACCATGGGGGGGGGGGCAAAATCTTTGCCCCCTAGATCGGCCTATGTATGTTGACTTGAAAAACACCAACACTTACATGTGGGATTGAAGCAGAGGATGAATACCTCGTTAATCAAATATTGCGAGCGCGTAGCGCGAGCTGAATTTGATATTAACCCATTTTTGTGACCCTGAACAGTGTATCTTTCTCGCTAAACAGACTTAAAACTCGAAAACATTGTTTTTTTCTGTTATCGTAAAAACGGGATATTTTAATTCAGCCGCATTAATTTAAGCTTTTTGGGCAGGACATATATTTCACTATACAATACGAGCAATGTTGCACCCCCGGTCGAAAATGAATTTGCATGAAGCCCCCTATTAAAGTTCAAGGTCAATTTGGCGCCCTCGGTTGAACATAAACTTGGCGCCCCCATGTGAAATATAACTTTGTCCTCCCTCCCCCTCTCTGAAACATGTATTTGACGCATTATGGTCAAAATTCAAATTAGCGCTCCCCAAGTTCGAACATCAATTTGGTGCCCCGCTAGATCGAACATCAATTCAGCGCCCCATAGTTCGAACGTCATTTTGGCGCCATCAAAACGACGTCCAGGTCAACATCTCCCTCTTCCGTTTCCCATCTCCTTTTCTTTCTTTTTTCTTTCTCTTATCCTCATTCCCCTTCCTTCCTTTCTCTTTCTTTCCCCCTCTTCTTTTCCCCCTTTTCTTCTCTTTCCCCCCATCTTTTCTTTCCCCCTTTTCTTCTCTTTTTCTGTCTTTTCTTTCCTCTTTTCCTCTCTCTCTTTTCTCGTTTTTCCTCTCTTCCCCCTTACTCTCTCTTTTTTCTTCTCTTTTCCTCTCTTCTTCTCTCTCTCTTTTTTCTTATCTTTCTTCCCATCTTCCTCTCTCTTTAAATATTATTCTCTTCCTCTTTTTTTACTCTTCTTTCCCCTTTTCTTCTCCATTTTTTTCTTTGTCTTTCCTTTCCCCTTTTTCTTATCTTTTTTTCTTCTCTTCCTTTCTCCTTCTTACTCTCTTTTCTATTCTCTTCTTTTCCCATCTTCCTCTTTTTTTATTCTCTCCCTTTTCCCCTCTTCCCCCCTCTTTTTTGAGCTGGGGGGTGGGGGCGGGGGGGGGGGGGTGAGGCAGTTCCCCCTCGGCCCCCTATGGATCCGCACCTGATAGAACCCCATGGCTTCGTATCATTTGACCTTTGGACCTCTCGATGACATTTGATATATCTGATCATAATTTTACACACACTGCGGACTATCGGACCCGCGGTCTATCGGACCCGCGGACTATCGGACCCGCGGTCTATCGGACCCGCGGTCTAACGGACCCGCGGTCTATCGGACCCGCGGTCTATCGGGATGTCCCCTAATTAACGTGCCATGAACACATATCTGTGCATCCACACTGGAGTGCCACAAACACATTTTCGTGCAATGGTCATACAGCTATTCTTATGCCTATTGCATTTTGAGGAGTGCATATTGCATGCATGAGTGATTTCATTGTTCAGTTCAGCTTATGGTCAAGAGTTTGACATTATTGTCTCGGGAGTGATTCCCTTTTTTTTTTATAAATAAAACAATTAAATATAGACTCTTTGAAAAAAAGTGGCGCTCGTTCGCTGGGGATGGATTTGCGCCCCCCTTCTGAGAGGCATTTACCCAAGTGTACGTGCCCCCCTTTTGAAAGTGAGAACCTTTCTTTTTTTGCTTGTCAAATTTTCCATGGATCGACCAAATCGACCGCATATATGGTACAGCATCCTGGGTTATGCAGGAAAAAGGGGGTATTTACTACAAAATGTAGGTCATTTCCTTTATCATACCACATTTAAATCCGGGGGCTCGATCTGGTGGCCTCAGAGAATAACACACAAAGCACCCCCCCCCCTGGGAATCTTGGGGGCGCATATGCTAGCTTAATTAATTCAGCACCCCCAGCCGATTGACCCCCGCTTCTATAGCTTATATACTAGGGCATCTGCCTTTCATTTCTTTAGACCCGGCCCTCAAAATATTTGGCTCATTACGCCCGCTGTTTACACCATCCGGGGGACACCAATTTCAATGCCTATCAATTAATAGCTCCATGAAAAAATGAATGAATGATGCAATCTGACTGAAACTTCTAACGTTAGTCAGATTGCATCATTCATTTTTTTTTTTTTTTTTTTTTGATAGCTTATATATATAGCTAGAGGCATTGAAATTTTCGTTCAAACCTTAACCGCCGGATCTGATCTCTTATTTCAGTTAGTTGAACACAGCATGGCTGACGACGTGTCTGCGGGCGTGGCAAAACTTCAAGTTGGGGACAAGCCAAAGGCACGCTGAATTTTAGTTTTTCTTTGTTAAGTTGTAAATTTTATATTTCTCTATGATATCAAGTTTGCTATTTCGACATTGCAAGCGTGTACTCCTGCTAACACGTCAAAGAAGAATGTCTGTGGTTAGTTAGAGATCCTTTTTTTTTTTTTACTAACGTGTGACTGTATGTGTGGGACTGAAGTGAAATGAAGTCGGAGAAAGACACGTTCACGTTGACTGACGTTTGTGAAAATTAATTTTTAGCCTATAGTATAGGCCTAACGTTAGATCTAGGTCTACATATATTTTATGTGAGATGTATGGGCATTATTAGTGGTTTAAAACTTTAAGTCACCACTCCATCCACTGCCATTTATTAATTTCGTCAGCGGCGCTGACTTTTGACTTATATAAATCATAACTTCATAAGACATAAATGTCTTTTTTTCCTCTCCCAACTTATTCTATAGCTGCCTTAAAATTGAGATCACTATGTTATGTAGATTTCAAATTGGCAATTGGGTAAGTAAATTATGACAAGGGGCAAGGACAACTTTCCCATAGCATAGGCCACAGGCCACATGTACTTTATTATCAGGGATTTGTGGTTTTCTCCTACTCCTACTAGAGTAAGCACTCATGCCATGGGTTCAATGCATCTCGCGTGCGAAGGATTCATATGCACATGGTGCACGCGAATCTTTCACACCCTTTTTACTAAAATAACTATGCCATTACAGTTAACCTTAAGTTTCTAATTGTGCTATGACACTTACCGAACCATATGGATCGTTTGTTGACTTCTCTTTGCTGTTTTTTTAAGAAAAAAAAAGCATTTTCTTGTGATCTTCACTTAACGTAGATCAGTAGAGGCGCACGGCCAATATGGGAGACTCTCTCCAATATGGGAGACAATCCCCCACATTGGAGACTTGCTTTGCAAAAGGACAAAAGAAACAACACCAACAAAAGCATGATTTTTTCCACCCAAAATTTTGTCTCACTGAGGTCAGAAGCCCATTTGTTTTGTGTGTGATTGACAACAAAAATCCTTATCAAAACAAAAGTAGACGGTGAATTTTTTAAGTAGACGGTGAAAAGGGGTAATTTTTCATGAGGAATCTGCTTATCACATTTTTATTTGCCGCCAAGGTAATCCTTTTGCCGCAAATGTAAACAAAGGAAATTAGTCTCCAAAACTGGAGACTCTCTCTGAAATTGGATACCCAAATTCTTTACAAAAGTCTCTGATATTGGAGATAATCTCCCACATTGGAGACAGTCACTAATATTGGCCGTGCGCCTCTACTGTAGATGCCGCAGGATCATCGTGGATGTAAACTTTTGCCTAAAGAGGGCGCGCGATATTATTCACAAGACGTTTGTTTACGGTTCTGTGTGTGTTCTGGAGCTTGTACTGCTAGCTGCATTTTAGACGCTCAGCATTATTTTCCTCTTTCTTTTTTTTTTGGCTGTCAAGCGGTATACTCTATTATTGATGAGCTTTAAGACCTTTATCGCCCCCCCCCCCTGACGAGCTTGAAGAACTTTTTTTTTTTTTTTTTGCTTGTCAATTTATTTTCTGGTACGAAAACGTTTATTTTTTATTGAAGACCTTTTTTTTTTGGTTTTTTGCTTGTCAATTTTTTTTTTCTGGTACGAAAATGTTTATTTTTGATTGAAGACCTTTTTTTTTGTTTTTTTGCTTGTCAATTTTTTTTCTGGTACAAAAACGTTTATTTTTTATTGAAGACTTTGTTTTTTTGCTTGTCAATTTCTTTTCTGTTACGAAAACCTTTATTTTTTATTGAAGACCTTTTTTTTTTTTTTTTGCTTGTCAATTTTTTTGGCGGCCGATTTGCCCCCCCCCCTGTGGAAAATCCTAGGTACGCCACTGGTTTTATGCTTTAACAGAAAACATTTTGTTTTCATTGGAAAATCTCTTAAAGTTCAAGTGCACCCCAGAAAAAATGTTTGATTAAATAGAGAATTATGAAACAAGACTAACGCTGAAAACTTCATCAAAATCGGATGTAAAATAAGAAAGTAATGACATATTAAAGTTTTGATTATTTATCACAAAACAGTTACATGCACAATTCATTGATATCTAAATGAGAGAGTCAATAATGTCACTCACTATTTCACTTTTATTGTTCGAATTATACAATATTTCAATTCTCACGACTTTGACCAAATAGGACCCTCTTTAAGTATATACATGAGATGCAACCTGTTGATTTTTGGTACAATTTCCTATTATGCGCCGACGACTTAAATCGAGAATGTTTGATAGGAAAAATTTGCATTTCGATTGTTGTTTGCGTAATTTCCACCGCAGTATGAAGGATGACTAAGGACGGACCGAGCGAAGTATCCTGGTTGAGATTTGGAGGTAAGCGATAAAAACACTTCTATAAATAATTTAAAATTCCTTTTTAAAATGAACTTAAATCATACGATCAAGATTAACATAGTGGACAAATATTGAAAGGTTTGGCGCAGTTTAGTCCCTCACATTCGTGTGATGAATGAAAACGTCAAAATGCACTATGAAATCACATGCGTTGTGCGAGGTTAGTATACTAACCTCGCATGTTGTGTGAGTGAGTCCTAAGTACCCATTCCCCTGGGGCAGTAATCACCCACGGCTACATCTCAGCCGCCGACTACAGAATAATTGAAGGCATGGCGCATTCAACAAATAACGTTAATTTACGAAAAATTAATACGAGGACTTACAGAATGAAGTCCAAACGAAACTTACGAAACGATGTGAAGTCAATTCCTCATAATTTGATGAATATCCCTCAAAATGTGTCATTTAAAGGTCAAGTCCACCTCAGAAAAATATTGATTAGAATCAATAGAGAAAAATCAGACTAGCACAATGCTGAAAATTTCACCAAAATCGGATGTAAAATAAGAAAGTTATGACATTTCAAAGTTTCGCTTATTTTTCACAAAATAGTTATATGAACGAGTCAGTTACATTCAAATGAGAGAGTCGATGATGTCACTCACTCACTATTTCTTTTGTTTTTTATTGTTTGAATTATACAATATTTCAATTTTTACGAATTTGACAATTTGGACCTTGCCTGAACCACAAAAATGTTCAAATAATGGAATTCCACGTATTCAGGGAGGAATGAAACTTTATTTCACATGACAATGACGAGAAAATCAAAATATTTCATATTTCATATAATAAAATACAAAAGAAATAGTGAGTGAGTGATGTCATCAGTTCCCTCATTTGCATACCGACCGAGATGTGCATATAACTGTTTTGTGAAATGAAGCGAAACTTTAAAATGTCATAACTTTCTTATTTTACATCCGATTTTGATGAAATTTTCAGCGTTATGCTTGTTGGATTTTTCTCTTTTTATTCAAATCAAGTTTTTGTTTGGGTGGACTTGTCCTTTAAGCGTTGATTTTTCTTCTCGTTGACAAAATACGAGGGCTACCTTTCTAGCTCTCAAATTTTTCGTCTAATGAGCGAAAGAGGGCGCGCGATTTATCTTCATATCAAAGACACTACAAAATAGTACAATTAAAAGACTAGACACAGAAATTATCTTACACGTAAATCGATGCAAAGCGTTACGCGAAGTCGGCAAAGTGTTCAATCTTTTTACTGTAAAGACTTTGGTGGAACGTTAATTGACAAACGAACGGTAGCACTTGCGGGGCTTTGTTCAAGGTACATAGAATTTTCTATATTTTTTGTTTAATTTGTCATCGTTTTGAATATTTTCCAAAAAGTATTATCGTCAGCAAAAATAATAAAAAAGTATGTTTTTTAAGTTATTGCATTTATTGGGGTCTCTATTTTATCAAACAATTATTGGAATTGCGCATACAATGAATCATGAATCTAGTTTAAAAAATACCACCAAGCTGAATTAAGGTTGCAAACTGTATTAGCGCCACCAACGACCTTCCTTTTATTTCCGTGGAAGAGACGTGCGAAGCCACTTTCCAGGCGGAGGTAAGCGATTTTGCTCTTTTTTGTGTCCTTTTTAAATTAAAAAAATATGTTAAAAATTGATAATGGAATGCTTTCTACCAGAAAAAGCCCTGGTGAGTAGCAGAATAGGTTTCGGCTAACATCATTCATGTTATGAAGCGATGTTAACGACAACTCTAAAATCCACTACAAAAACACATTGGTTGTGCGAGGTTCGTATAGCATATACTAACCTCGCAATAGTGTGAGTGGCAGTAATCTAAATTATAACCCAGGGCCAGGTAGTATATTGACTTTTATTGTTTTATGTCCTCATGAAAGAAGAATATAATTTGAAATAAAACTTCTTGGAAAAATGACATTTAAGCCATAATAATAATTAATATTATATGTATTGGAGTACATGGAAGATAAAGTCTCCATGGGTATAGTGATTACCAATATTTACAACTTAAAAATTCATAACTTTCTTGTTGTTTGTCCAATATTGTTCAAACTTTCACGTATCAACTTGTCTGATTTTTCTTTTCCTTATAAAAACAAGCTTTTATTTGGGTTGGATTTCCCTTTAAATAAAAGTGAGTGAGACCATTGACTTGTCATTGACATTGACTTTGCTTTGTTGTATAGACAATGTAATGTCTCGAGCGCACAGTGACGCACACGAGAAGAGAAGTGACTTATTTCAGGATAAGGCCGAGAGTAAGTTAGACAGCTGGCAGCCGTCTGTTTCGAGGAGCTTTTAACATTTTTATTTTTATTTTTTTCTCGTACACAGACGGCTCGCTAACCTGCAGCCACCATTAGGCACTCCTAGTAGTACCCAACATGCCCAATGAGTTCCAAACATTAACATGTACATGATGTATGGACCTCATAGGTGACATAACTAGTACTTTGGGTTTGGAGTCTGTGGAAAGGAGGTAATTGTTATTTTTATTTGATTTTGTGTGTATTCATTTGGAACTCTTGTCTTTTTGAGTAAAAAGAGAGGTCACAATTCCTCTTTTTAATGCTTGCAAATATTCAGGATACACGAGAATTTAGCACCATGGGCTGTAGAAGGGCATTTCATTGGTGTAAAATGTGACTTTGAGTCTTTGACTAATATTTTCAAAGTTCTGTGGAAGAGCTCCCTGAGTCTGTAGACTGCTAGCTGCAATGTTAAGCTCATGCTGGCCGGCCGGCTGGATATAGCGGTACGTACTGTCATGACTATGTGTGTGTGTATTTGTGTGTAGATCAAGGAAAAGGGCGCATGACGAACTGGCTTGCAATTTGAACTGGAGATCTCACAGTCGTCGACAAAGTCATAAACATTAATTTACAACTAGAACATGATGCGTGTGCATGTGTGTGCGTGGATGTGATGAACAGATAACTGTTTGGCATCATGGCCATGCCAGAGTTTATCCATTCCAGTTTTATAAGTAGCAAGATTACATGCACATACAAGAGTTGTTCCAAGAACTGATGCATGATACGCGTGCTAAAAAAACTTGTTTTTATTTTCATAAAAAATACATCAAAATAATCCTCAAGTCCTAATACAATAAAACATTACTTAAAGGACAAGTCCACCACAAAAAAAAGTTGATTTGAATAAAAGAGAAAAATCCAACTAGCATAACGCTGAAAATTTCATCAAAATCGGATGGAAAATAAGAAAGTTATGACATTTTAAAGTTTTGCTTAATTTCACAAAACAGTTATATGCACATCCTGGTCGGTATGCAAATGAGGAGACTGATGATGTCATCCACTCACTATTTCTTTTGTTTATTATATGAAATATTCTAATTTTCTCATTGTCATTTGAAACAACAATTAATTTCTCCCTGGACATGAGGAATTAGCATTGTTTAATACTATATGGTTCAGTCAAGTTGGTCCTTATTGTCAAATATGTAAAAAATGAATATTGTATAATTAAAACAATAGAAAACAAAATAAATAGTGAGTGAAGGACATCAATGACTGTCTCATTTGCATATCACTGAACTGTGCATATCACTGTTTTGTAAAAAAATATGCGAATCTTTAAAATGTCATGATTTTCTCATTTTAAGTCCGATTTTGATGAAATTTTCAGCATTATGCTAGTTTGATTATTCTCTATTGATTCAAATCAACATTTTTCTGGGGTGGACTTGACCTTTAAAAGTTACAGAAATTCCATATAACTTCAGAAAAAGTGGCAAAATAGATCATATTTATGTGCCAAAAAATAAATAGATGAATTCTACACAGAATTTTGAAATTTTGACTTGAACAAGTTTTATGCTTACCGGTATTTATGCAAAATTAATCTATGCATATTTTTAAAAATTCACATAAAATGCTTCTTCTTTATTTGTTGACCAATTTCGATTTTTTTTCTTCCATCTGGTAGAGCTTCATGAGGTTCACCAATGGAGTAGAAAATTATTATAATTTATGCGAAATTCATAATTCACAGAAAATGCCTCTTCTTGATTTGTTGACTGAATTTCAAAATGCTTCTTCTTCGTCATTTCAAGTCTGATTTCAATTCTGTTTGCTTTATATGATAGCATTAGGTGGGGAATTCAAAACTTCTACACAGAATTTTGAAACGCATTAAATATGCTAATTTATGCATATTTTTAAAAATTCACATAAAATGCTTCTTCTTCTTTAATTGTTGACCGATTTTGATTTTTTTTCTTCCATCTGGTAGAACTTCATGAGGTTCACCAAACTTCTACACAGAATTTTGAAATTTTCTGTAGAAAATTGTATATGCTAATTTATGCAAAATGTATTCATAAATCACATAAAATGCCCCTTCTTTATTTGTTGACTGTTTTTGATTTTTTTTTTCTTCCATCTGGTAAAGCTGCATGAGGTTCGCCAAACTTGTACACAAAATTTGAAATTTTGTCTAGAAAATGATTTATGCTAATTTATGCAAAGTATATTTATAAATCACAAAAAATGTTTTTTTCATTTATTGATCAATTTTAATTTTGTTTGCTTTATATGATAGCTCAAGGTGGAGATACAAAATTTCAACACAGAATTTTGAAGCTCATTAAATATTCTAATTTATTCATATATTTTCAAAACTCACCAAAATACTTATTTATTTGTTGATTGATTTTGATTATTTTGTTCCATCTGAGAGCTACATGAGGTTCACCAAGGTTCTACACAGAGTTTAGAAATTTTGACTAGAAAATTATTTATGCTTAATTTATATGAAATTTATTTATAGATCACAAAAATGCTTTTATGTCATTTCTTCATCAATTTCAATTTTATATCCTCAATTTATGTCACCAATGTAATTCACTACAGTGTCAACTGGGCTGAAATCAAAATTGTGTTAAATTTCGTTGCGAGATGCCGAATGAGCTCCACGTCATTGATGTGCTAGTTTTATGGCCACACACCGAAACTTCAACAATTTGAGTTTTGAAAACGATCAATATATTTGATCCCATTCGAACCCAAAATTCATGAAATGCAAAAAAAATGTGGAGAAATGTGAGATGAGCCATCGGATTCTCCAAATCATTGATAGATTTGAGCTTATCTTGTGCGGATTACGTTGCATTTTTAAGCTAAATTTGGTATCAAAATCTGGCTGAATTCCAGCCAGTTACGATGATGCCATATACAGGGGTACAATCACTGAGGGGGGAATTGAGTATTCTCCCACTCTGCCATAGACTTTAATGTTGGTGATATTCCGCGATATCGGCATCAACGCATTTACAGGCGATCCGACACGCACATATAAATTTGTGCCCATCCGTGACAGTGCGTCTAGTGCCTATGGCCGTGGCTCCTAAGGATCTAAACATGTCACCTGTATATATTTGTCTTGTTTTTTTATTGTAATGCTCAATTTCAACCTACATCTCGATAATTCAGAAAATCTATAAATAGACTGACATATTTCATGGCCATGATTCTAGATGCCCTGCCTATCATTCAACAACTGCACATTGGAAGTCGCTGAGTCTCGCAGCATGAGACTGCAAGGGTAATGCAACTCTTCGGGCCATTTGCACCCACGTTGCGGTCGAATCATGGCAAATTTGGGAGTTACAGTTGACTTTCATCTATTTATATTTAGATCTACAAATTCTCTTTAGACTTTCTTCCTTCTCGGTATTCAATTAGTCATTTTGAAAATATCCTAAACTCACAAAAAGTTGAAAAACGTATAACTAAATCACCACTTTTGATTTCTTTATTTCTAGCACATCTTCGGCAACCTTTAAATCTTGGCCAAGCCTCTGTACATTTAGATCCTACTTATTTTGTTTCTTTATTGTAGGAAGCAATGGCTTCATCTGGCAAGGGGGAAGGGAAGCAAGGGAAGAAGAAAAAGGACAAAAAAGGAGGAGGAGGAGGAGGGGCTCAACAACATGAGGTAAGTAAACATCTATTGGATTATCCAATCATTCATTTGTTACCATACTGTAATGAAAGTTTTCTTGCTTTGTGACCATTTTTAGAAAGAGACAGAAACCAAAGAGGAACTTACATGCGCACCTAACTTTCTTTTGATAGCTAGATCTGTATAGCAGTGGTTTTGCTGTCTGGCAACCAAGGTTTAAAGCATTATAGGTTAGATTTTATTGTACTGTTTAGACTATTATAATAGCTTGGCCATTTGTTGCATACTGACAAGCATTCATGCTTTCTCATCAATCAAGTAATTTGACCATCACCCACCTCCACTAAGAAAAAGGAGAAAAGAAATAAGCTTTCAAATTAAACTTACTCAGTTATAAATGATTTATCTTAATGCAAGTTGATCATGATAGAGTTTGCAATGGATCTGACTGAGCCTGCATATTGATCTGAGGTCTAAAGTAAAACTTTTCATACATGTAGCATAATCAACCAGTCTTCAGCAGATGATATCATACATGTCTAGCAATGTGGTGGAAGAAAGACACTACTTCAAATGTCAAATCATTTTCAAACTTTGTTTGAGTTCTAATGTTCTTATTCTGTATGTTCTTGTTTGCAGCTGAATCCATGGCCAGAATACATTCAGAATAGAATTGATCTGTTTGATAGACTCAAGGCTGAAGCTGATGCTCAATTTGCAGGTTTGAATTTATTTCTATTTTTATCCTACATAGATTAAATTATATTCTTCATGGTAATTGGTTCATATAGCATCATGTAACCAAATATATTCCAACTATGATGTTGAGTGACATCAAACCTCGATATATTTTCTGCTATGCAAATTATCTGATGTCATTATTGCTACATGTAGATAACAAGATATTATTGAATTATTAATCCTCGCTTAGACTGGTAAAAAAAAAATACTTTCTCAAAACCTGATATATTTTTGTATTATAATAATATGATATATTTTTGTATTATATCAGGAAAGTAGGAGGGGGGTGTTTACACCATGATTGATTACATTAACAGGTTTACAATGTATACCGATGCCCATGTGATTGCCAGCCATGATTAGGTACTGCTCCCCCCTCCTGTCTTAATTTTGATATGTTTTAGGGGCAAAGCCACTTTTACATATCACACATACAGTACTACACAAATAGGAAAAGTGAAATAGGGCGCAACAAATTTTTAAGACCAATGAGGGACATAAAGGCCAGTCAACAGGGCATCCATCATGACTCTAGCCTTGACCGTGGTCTACTTGGATTAAATTAAGCTCCCTCCCCCTCCTTGATTTCGTCCAATTATTATTGACCAAGACGGAGTTGGGAGGTTTGGAGAGGAAGACCTGTGGGCTATGGATATTTGGTTAACCTTTTCCATACTCAGCCAGCCTCTCCAACTCTCATCTAGATCCTATTTTCTTTATCATGTAACATGACATTGTAATTGTAAAGTGACTTGTTTGATATGGATGTAAATCTATATTCTCTTTGAAATGCCGAATAAAATAATAATATTACCAATTCATCAATCAAACTAGATGTAGAGCAGATCACTATCTGGGAATGTTTGTAAAGCACTGCTTATGATTACCCCGGTCCTAGCATAGCTACCCTGATTAGGTGTTGAAGCATTCAAAGCATTGATCCCACTGGGTGCCTATCTACTTCACCTGGGTGGAGAGTGGCAAATGTAGTTAAATGCCTTGCCAATAGATGATAGGTTATGAACCCTGGACCTAATGTAGTAGTTCAAATATCAGAAACTTATCCACTGATCCAAAATACCCCTGACTACATTCAAATTCAAAACAATCACTTCTCATGGGTATGCATGAAATCATTCTGATCTGTGCATGTAACATGGTTAAACTCTTTTTTTTTTTCTCTGCAGCCAAGGTCCCAGCACCAATTAAAGTTACATTGCCTGATGGTAAGGTAGTTGATAGTCAGTCATGGCGTACTACTCCATATGAAATAGCTCAATCTATTAGGTAAGTTGTACTTGTCAAACCTAATGGTACATATTCACAAGTCGGTTTATCCAGGGAAGTTGAAACTCCCACTTCCCTGGTTTAACCATGGTGGGTTACATCACTCTCTCTCTCTTAGCTGATCCCTCCACTTCTTTGGAGATTCCTGGAGTCCAGATAGATTGTAAATGTATGTAATCACAGATCCGTTTTAGGTTATTTCAAGAGACTTAGAACGGGAGGTATGGATTTTCACTGCCAATGCTAAACTTATGGGAAGTAGAAAACAAATTGTTTTGTACATTTTATTTGTCATCAAGATTGCTGTGCTCTTTGCTCATGCTTTTATGGTTGAAAAAAATTTAGTTGTTATTTTGAGAGAGTTATAAATGAATTGAGTGCAAAATGTGCTCACAAAGTGAACCTCCAATGTCGGCTATCCATAGTTAAACCACAACATTTGACCCAAGTTTAGATTTAAACAGAGATTTTAAGAATATAGGCCATTGAATTGTGTTGTTCCTCTCATCATGTTTCACAATGTTCATGTAGGTTATGGTTGAACAGCATCATGATTCTCCAAATGCAATTCACAGGTAGATTTTTCATACCATTGTTTGTCCATTGTAATATAATATGAAGTTGAATTGAATAAAATCAAGTAACCATACCGTAGCATTCATTAAAATCGAGAGTTGAAATTGTAGTTGAAGTATTTGACAGTTAAAAATTGTTATATACATTTTTTTACAATCTGTCGCCTAGGAAGTGCTTGCTACAGACCAACCAATGTTTTTATGTGTATGTGTTGCATAACTTGTTTATTAGAAACAAATTTTACTTTTTAATTGCCTTTTCTTGACACTACAGCCAAGGACTTGCAGACAATGCAGTGATTGCCAAGGTGAATGGTGTGCTATGGGATCTTGATAGACCGTTTGAAGAAGACAGCAAGCTTGAGCTTCATAAGTTTGATAGCGAAGAAGGTCAACAGGTGTTTTGGCATTCCAGTGCTCATGTGTTGGGTGAAGCTATGGAAAGAAAGTATGGAGGATGTCTATGTTATGGGCCTCCCATTGAAAATGGATTCTTTTATGATTCATTCCTTGATGGACAGTGAGTATCTAGTGGAACATCCTGTCTTACAAACAGTTGCAATTGATTGGATCAATCGCAAGTATGGAAAGCAAGCAACATCAAAATCTGAAATACATGTTTGTTCAAAATATTTTCTAGGAATGATGTATACTCATACATTCACTGTTTTCTTGATAAATCAGTATGCTTCTCTTTGTTTTCAATGGACATTGAGAAAATTTCCTAAAGAAAAAATTATGACAATGATGGATTTCCATATATTTGAGACGGGGCCCAGTGAACATACCCCTTTCTGATATCAATGGGGATGGATTTCATGTCTGGGTCTCGTCTTACAAAGAGTTACGATTGATCCAATCAACTACAACTATGGAAAGCCAACAACATCAACACCTAAAATGTTTGTTCAAAAGATTTTTCATATAAAGTATATTCATAGTTTTCTATGTAATGTGGTGCAGGGATTTTATTAATGTGGTGGGTAAAGGGTTATATTCAACTCATCATAATTTAGTGATTTGTCTTGTTTTCCCGTAGTTGCCCATAATCATAAAAGTTTATTATTATGGCTAGTAAGATTTGATGATCATTTCTCAATGTTTCAAAGGATAGTCCCTTTCTCGTGGTCAAGACTTGCTGATTTTACATGTATCAGTAAGTTGGAAAACAGAAAGGAGAGTAATCTAACCCATCATTTCCTGAAATCTCTTCAATATAACTTATTGAAGAGCGGGGAAGTTATGTGTACACCTTCTACAAGAATGTTCATTTATTGCCCAAGCAAATATATGTATGTTATTGTGATATTTTCTTTTACATCGACAGGCAAGTATCAAGCAATGATTTTGACAGCATCAACCAGATTGTAAAATCTATTCAGAAAGACAAGCAGCCTTTTGTTAGACTTGAGATGACCAAGGAAGACCTGCTCAAGATGTTTGAAGTAAGTCAACAGGGGGGTTGTTTCATAAACCTTTTAAATGATTGCTGTAGTCTCTAGGATGCCCATGAAGTATTGCTTTTTAATGGTTTCGTGAAATGCACCTTTGGTTATAACTCACAAAGACAATAATCAGCTTGAAGTTTTGATTCTGTCAAGCCATTGATACCGCCTTTTCCATTCATCCTTTCCACCCCATAATGCTATACAGCCAGGAGGCTTTAATTTTCTAACATTCATCACAAAATTGTTGCAACCCCTTTTCTAGGTCCAGTGCACTGATTCATGCAGTATGTAGAGTTCCAGAGCTAATCATGTGTACAAGAGTGTAGCATGCTTTCTTGGTGGATGTTTATTTAGTGAATTCACCCCCATTGAAGAAGACAGAAACCTTGTTGTGCATTGGGAATGCAATTATTAAATTCAATTTCAATTTTATTAAAAAAAAAAAAAAAAAACAATTACAAGGTGAAAATATGAAATAGAAAATGGAGACAGCTTGGAATGATATATGAAATGTGATAAAGACAAACCCTTGTGTAATCAATGCAGCACATATGTGGTGGGAATAAACTTAAGTTATACGATAAACTGCCCAGTTTTGTGATATTATCTCAAGTACATTCAATTTAGAATTTCCATGAGTGTGTCTTGGTAAATGCTGAACTGTTTCTAAGCTCAAGATATTGTTCACAAGCCTCATATTGAGAAGTAATAAAAGTATCAGATAGCAATTGTAGTTACCTGAGTGTTTCATAAAAGATGAAGTCATTGATTCTATCAAATGCTTTTGTTCTCAACAGTATAATGAATTCAAGAGACGTATCATCTCAGAACGTGTTCAAACTCCCACTACCACAGTGTACAGGTAAGTGTAAAGAGATTTAATTCAGGCGTAATATCCTTTTGATAACATGGAAAAGAATGAAATGTATGATCTTCACATTCTCATCAAGCTGTAATATTGTGTAAAAGTAAAGGATTCAGAAATATTTGGTAAAATCCGATGTGAAATTTGAATTCATAGATGATAATTAATTGGAAATCAAACAATTTTGTAATCATAGTATTTAGTCATCAATATTTTTATTGAAACAGTTGTTTATTTGTCCTTTGGAATATATTTAATGTTGATGCACACATATATTTGCTCACATTTTATTTGTGCAATTTTAATTGATAATAAGGACTTCTCCTTCAATAAATAATAATAATATGAACATTTGTAATGCGCCGGTATCCATCATAAAAAGATGCTCATGGTGCAATAAAGAAAAGAAAAGAAAAGAAAAAGATAGGAAGATAGAAAACCTACTAAAAAGAGGGGGAAATAACAATTACCTAAAAGCTTGTGTGAATAACCAGGTTTTCAGAGAACTTTTGAAAGTGGTGAGCCAAGAAACATTGCGGATTTCTTTTGGAAGTTTATTCCAAAGGAATGGCCCAGCATGTTGAAATGATCGATCCCTAATGAATTAAGAGATTGTGGTACAGCAATTAAGGATGAACTAGAAGACCTAAGGTTGCGAGAGGGATTGTAAGGAGTAATCAAGGAAGAGTTGTATTGTGGTTCAATGTTTGGATGTACACATGGCCCCTGTATAAAGCATCTTGAAATTTCAAGAATTCGAGCATTCAATTTATCATTGTATTTCATTGTGTACAGGTGTGGGCCTTTAATCGATCTGTGTCGTGGTCCTCATGTTAGACATACTGGAAAAGTGAAAGCCTTTGATGTTGTCAAGGTAAGTGATAATTCAGACTTTCTTGGCCCGTATTCTGAAGTCGAGTTAATTCAATCTCTGGGCCCTGTTTCATAAAAGTTACCATTATGGTCACTTTGTCATCCATTGGTATCTTTCATGGAATCCTTGATTTTGATTGGCTGTTACCATTGTTCCCGTGGTAGTAACCATTGGATGGCAAAGTTACCATAATAGTAACTTTTATGCAACGGCGCCCTGGTCTAAAGTTTTGGTTAAGCTATGGATGGCCAATTGTGATACAGGTGTCCGAGAGTTGAGATTGATTCTATCAGCTTATTTGGCACTCCAAATATTCACAACTGTGTGAGAATATTTAAGGAAAGTAGATTAAAAAATAAGGCCTGGAGAAATAACTAAAAAGACATAACACGAGCACAATGTAAACAAAATTTGGACATTTATGGCTTCCAATAATTTTAGCATCGACTAAAAGTTAAACTGGGCTTCAGAATATACATTATTGAATGCGAGAACATCACAGAAAATAGTCGAATCCTGGCAGAAGTAACAAAGTTACTTAATTATTGATGTAACAGAAACAGGCAAGTTTTTTTTTCTGAAAGAAATAATAACTGTTTAAAATCTAGGGAAAGATGCATTGAATGTGATCAATCCTACAGCACCATTTATGCGAAAATTTCTGATGATTTGTTTTAATGAAGTAATTAGTTGGTCTCTGATTCGACCCTTTCTCGTGGTCAAGACTTGCTGGTCAGTTTTATATCAGTAAGTTGGAAAACAGAAAGGAGAGTGAGTTATTGCATATTTTGTTTCCTTCACACTCTCTATTTTCTTTTATGGAAGAGTTGGAAATATCTGCATACACCATGTTGATAGTTATAATTGCTCTCTGATAGTCTTGTGACATGCATTATTTTGTACTTTCAACTTCTCCATTTAAGGGCAACAGCAAACACTATTTCACAGTGTAGAGTGTTGAGGGATGGTGCATGACAGTATGCTTACAATGCGCAAGGTGGATGGAGGAGGTAGAGTGGAATAGCATTTGTTATATGCATCGCAATATTATTTTGGGCCTCTGATTGGTCAGCGAACCAGCAATCCAAGTTGATACTGTGGTATAGTGTACAAATAATGCAGGTGACAGAGGGCTTTAGTAACTATTGGAGCTGTCCAATTGAACACATATTGAAAATTCATGAGGCAAAGTTAAAGAGGGGGAATGGTTATCACTGATGCCCCCTGTTAGTGCATTGTTTGTATACTACACTGCCCACTACACAGTAGTTTGAATGGCCGGTTCTAAGAACAATGTATCCGTGTGGTTTGATAAATAGATGTTGGAAGTTACCTTGTTTATTTATTTTTATTTATGTTAAATCAAATTCCAATTTAGCATGGAGGAAAATTTCCAAACAGAAAACTCTGAACTATTATGTAAAATTGAATGTATCAAATTCCAAATGCTTTGAAGGTTAAAAAAATAAAAAATAAAAAAAATTTAACGCATGCACGTAGAGTGTAGCGGTTTCACGGTACACAGTATTCTTTGTCTTTGAGTATATGTTGGTCCTGAAAAGAACCACCCAAATTCGATGTTAATCCTTATTTAACTGGGGGGGGGGGGTCAATTTGACCCCCCCCCCCCCCCGAGACTAAAGGCGCCGCTTTTCCGACAGTGGCGGTGTCGTCAACATTGAAGTCTTAACTAAGGTTAGGTTTTTGAAATGTCATAACTTAGAAATGGACCTAGTTCATAAAACTTGGACATAAGGATAATCAAGTATTACTGAACATCCTGCCCAAGTTTCAAATCACATGACCAAGGTCAAAGGTCACTTAGGGTCAATGAACTTTGGCCATGTTATGGGTATTTGTGGAATTGCCATTATAACTTTGAAATTTTATGGATCTAGTTCATGAAACTTGGACATAAGAGCAATCAAGTATCCCTGAACATCCTGTGATAGTTTCAGGTCACATGACCAAGGTCAAAGGTCAACAAACTTTGGAAATGTTCGGGATATTTATGAAATTTTCATAACTTTAAAAGTTTATGGATCTACTTCATGAAACTTGGACATGAGAGCAACCATGTATCCCTGAATATCCTGTGCATGTTGCTGGTCACATGACCAAGATCAAAGGTCATTCAAGGTCAATGAACTTTGGCTCATGGATGCCACTTTTCCGGATTTATAAGGAATTCCGGCTTTTTCCCTGCTATCTGTCTTATTTCCGTATTTCCGACTTTTCCCGTTTTATGTGTATTAAAAAAAAATCGGAAAGTCCTCCGTTTTCCCCCCTTTCTCTCTCGATTGCGATGCATGTCGATCGACCGAATGAGAGATATTTCCACGAGATATTTGCTTTTATACAGTAGGCCTACATAATTTATAAACGCGCGCACTGCATGCCCACTACGTTCATTGACTTATGCTTTTATCAAGGCTTTTCGATTAGAATTCTCGATATCCTTAATTCCGAACGCACGCACATAGACAAGCGCAAAGCAGCGGCACGAATCGCGATATAATAGCGACTGGTAAATACGTCTGTAAAAATGATGACGTCATCCAAGATGGCAACTTACGATGACCAACGAAAGAATAGAGGATGACTAAGTTTTGATCATCATTTGAAAGGAATAAGCTGTAACCGCGGTTTAAGGTACGATGTTTCTGAATTTTATATATTTTCTCGTAAGTTTGGATGTAATTATTTTTTTATAATGTGACATGTTATGTACCAAAAACGATCCGAAAATCGGTTTTCCGCTGAATGTTAGATCTAACGTTACTGCTGCATGCAGATACCGAACCCAGGGAGCTCCGGCCCGGGAAGCGGGCCGTAGCTCCTTGGGTTACGTATCAGCTAGCCCAGGGAGCTCCGTCCCACTTTGCGGGCCGGAGCTCCCTGGGTTAGACGAGTGATACGTTGTCTTTATTTACCGTACGGGCCAACAACTCTTCAGTCCATGTATTGGTTCGTGGAGCCAACGCGGTTCAGCTGAACAACCAAAATAAAGAGACTGAAGCTTTTGGTCTAGCTTTCTATGAGAAACACACAATTAACTGCCGTCAGTTTTTAAAACCTCGACTTCAAAGTCATCGATCACAACAAGATAAGAAGCCACTTGTCCCCCCCCCCTAAATTAGAGGTGGGGGAGGCCCTCCCCCCCCAAAAAAAAAAATATTTTTTTTGGCTTGTCCAATTTTTTACCCGTGTCCAACCCAAAATTTAAGGTGCCCCCCTCCATTTTTTTTCTTGGCCACTGTTCCGGCCCGCGATAAGTTTCAGTATTTTTGGAGGACACCTAGTGGCATCCCTGTTGGCTGTGTTGGGGGTATTGGTTGAATTGGCATCATAACTTAGAAAATTTAAGGATCTAGTTCTAAACATAGACATAGGGGTAATCAAGTATGAATGATTGTTTTGCACACGTCTAAGGTCACATGATCAAGGTCAAAGATCATTTTGGGTCAATGAACATAGTGTTTTATTATATGAATGTTTGCCTTTGTGAACAATTAATCGAGGTCAGCACTGCTGCTATATCGAATCGCGTAATGCAGGAGAGACTGCCAGAGGCGTTCCACTTGTTCTACTATTTGAATCTCACCAAGATGGCTACCAAGAGAAAAGGCCCTTCTCGTGAGTTGTCTACTGGGCTTACATGCACTATTCAAAGCTGTGATGCAGGGAGCATGAAGACAATGATCGGTGTCAAGCTTGGCATATCCTGGTCTAGGAAAAAAAATTCATCACATTTCCCAGTGTCTTGTTTTTTAGCTTTGAAAATATATTTTACAAATTTTCAACCGGACATTTCACGCTCTTGAAATTCCATACCTGACACCACTGCTGGAAATCACCTCAACCATTACATATGTGGTCTTCATGATTATTCTTTGTCTATTTATCTTTCTTTATACCATATTCCATCTGCATTGGTCTTGACTTTGAAGTCATCTGGTTTCAGTTCTCTGGGATTTTCTCAGCCTTGATTAAAAAAAAAATCATTTCTACTAAGAAAATATTTTATTCTGCAAACCAGTTGCAGTATCACAATCTCGTTCAGATGAGTTCTGAATTATTTGCTTGTCACTGACTGATATTGTAGATTCATGCTTCACAGATCCCTTTCTGTCTTCTTTTTTTAGATTTGAATATCTTCATGCTTTGTTGCAAATATTGATCAGATGTTGATATTATAGTATTTTTGAACACCATACCTAATCACCTGCATAGATTCTTTCTGTACCTGGTACCCCTTGTAGAAATTATCTCCGGTAGCTCAAATTGTTTCATGTGAAGAAAAGCTTCAAATAATCGTCTTGGTACCAACCCCACCGATTCCTTTTCCAAGGCCTTGCATTTCATTTCCTGAAAGCGATTGGAAGCTCAAGGATTTTATTTCATTGGCAGCCATTGTTGGTGAATCACGTAGCCATTGCCCGCTTTGATAAAGAATCAAAACTAACAATTTTGTGTTGATTGTTTTTATTTGACAGACTTCTTCCACATATTGGGAGGGTAAGGCTGATATGGAGAGTTTACAGAGGATCTATGGTATTTCATTCCCTGATAATAAACAGCTTAAGGAATGGAAACACTTTCAAGCAGAAGCTGCTAAGAGAGATCATAGGAAGATTGGCAGGGTAGGTAGTATAGGGTCATTCTTAACCATAATTAGTCATTTTGATAAAAAGTCATTTTAAGTAAATGATCTGATATTTACAGTTAATTGAAACTTTTTAAAAATGGTTTTCCTTGGACTTAAATTATGCTTAATTGTACTTGTATCGTTTGTGTTACAGTTAGTATCATTAATTTGTATTACATTTCCGATAAGTATATATCACATACCATGCAATTTTCAATCACTGGGTGCCCCATTTAATCTTATTCAGGCGGGGGGGGGGGGGGGGGGGGTTCTTGATTAACCTTCCTGAAGTAAATTACAGCCTGAAAACCATGCATACCGATTTTACACTATAGTAGACTGCCACTTTTAATGTTCATTGAATATCAGATGAAAATTCCAGTTGCTTAGTTGGTAATCAAATGGCATTTAAAGGTTTACTTAATATAATTGATCTCTTTCAGGAACAAGAGTTGTTTTTCTTCCATGAGCTGAGTCCCGGTAGTTGTTTCTTCCAACCCAAAGGAGCATTCATCTACAACACACTGATTGACTTTATCAGGGTATGTATGACATCTCATTTTATGAGTAAATACTCTTATTGACTTCTCATAGTATGAACACATACTATGATTGAATTCATTAGGGGATGTACCTTGACATCTTATATTATAAACACATACTCTGATTGAATTCATTAGGGTCTGCACCTTGACATCTCATAGTAGGAACACATACTCTGATTGAATTCATTAGGGTCTGTACCTTGACATCTCATAGTATGAACACATACTCTGATTGAATTCATTAGGGTACGTACTTTGACATCTCATAGTATAAACACATACTCCGAATAGTATGAACACATACTATGATTGAATTCATTAGGGTATGTAGCATGACATTTCATAGTATGAACACATACTCTGATTGACTTTACAAGGGTCTTTATATTTGATAACATTCCTTTGATCATTTCCCCATGTATCCCTTTCTTGTGGTCAAGACTTGTTGGTTATCTACCATACCAGTAAGTTGGAAAACGGAAAGGAAAGTGAATTCATCACATTTTATTCTGTTGAACACCCTTGATGTGACTAGTTGAGGAGTTTGGAGTACATGTGAACATCTAATCATCAGTTTGTTATATGTTTGCTAAAAAAAATACCCTTGCACTCACAGAAATTTTGTTTGAGTTTAAGAGACGTCAATCCAAAATTATTATTTACGTCTGGGACCTACATCTAACATCACCGTCCGAAACACGTGACCAAGGCTCGAACCTCTGCGTCAATTTGTAACTTCCCCAATGCAGCTACGATTATTGGTGCATACCCCAACATACAGAAGGGTTGTTACTTTGTGTAGTCTTGTGAACATGTTGATGAAAATGGCTTAGTTATATTGAATTAAATTAGTTGATGGTTATGATCAAGAGGAAACAAATACTACAGTCATGATGGAGCTGCCAACTTTCTTATAACAGTGATTATTTTTACTTTAATTCATAGTTATTTTCATGGTTTCCTTATTTGTTTTGTTTTTTTGTTATGATTTATATTCATAACCTCAATTGAATATGCGCCAGGCCCAAAGGAACCTGCGTAACACTTCAGCTACCAATAGGTTCATTCCGATTGCAACAAACAAAAATTGTTCTAAGATTTCCTTTATACCTCATTCTGTTGTTGACTCGTTGACTGGAACAACTTACCTAACTCAATCAAATCAAAATGACAAAGAAAAAGTCAAAATAATAATCCATAAGTACCTAACCAACCAAAATCAGTACTAAGCAACAACTCTCACCTCCGCGTAACAAACATCAGTGCACCCTGCTCGTTTGAGTTGGGCAGTATCCTGGAAGTAGTAATTGAAAACACATACCCTTGGACCTCCCTACAATATTAAAAATGAATTTTAAAAAGTTGATAACTCTGTCAGTCTCTTGTGTGTATTATTCGAATGATTTATTAGAGAAAATCGGATCTAAAATCAAATTAATGCCTATCTTTTTTCAATGTTGTTTTAGTCTGAATACAAGCAGCGTGGATTCCAGGAAGTAATTTCACCAAACATCTACAACAGTAAGCTGTGGATAACATCAGGTCACTGGCAGCATTATGATGTAAGTCTGCATGATTTGGGTTTTAAATTATCACCAGCTGTAAAACTATGACATCGCAATTATGTTAGTCCTAGTGAATGAATGTGAATCATTGTCACATTACACCTTATTTTTGAAAATTACATAATAGTAACGCTAACAGAATGGAAATGGTTGAATAAAATATTCGGAAGAGATGACATATTCATGACCCTTTCTCTAAGATTCTTGGTGAGTTTGATTTTATGAATTAGGATATTGTCTGTTTTTCATAGCATTTAAAGGATGATTTCTTGTCTAAAACACATAAAAACCTCAATTGATAACAACAACAAAAGATATGCCAGTATCTTTGCCCAATATCATCAATTTATTGAAGTTTTATTATTAATCTATTGTCTCACCTTCATAGCCTCCCCCCAAATAAATGAGAAATTTATAAATAAATATTAAAATCAAATCAAAAGAAGAGAGAAAATATCTTAACAGCAATGTCATTGATATTTGACAAAAAATAGAACAGCCAATCCTTCAATTTGTATAGAAATATTACATTCCACTGATATGTAGCCATATCACTGATATTAATTAATGCCCTTCATGATCCAGCCAGCTTAGTAATCAATGTTGGACATTTGAAATGATGTGAACAAGTAATGGAAAATTTCCTTATTTTTTCAATGTTTGTTTAGTGGGAAGAAGTGAAAAAAGATTTCATGAATAAACTGAATTGAGTTTGTTAAAAATAAATACTTAGTTTCAATATACACGTCGATGCATTTACAAAATTTCCAGCTACAATCAGTACCTAAATGAAGATATAAACAGTAAATGATTTAAAATATATCATGGAGTTATATTTGTATTTATTTTCAGGATAACATGTTTCAGTTTGATGTTGAGAAGGAGAGGTATGCTCTAAAGCCTATGAACTGCCCTGGTCATTGGTGAGTTAATCCATCTCAAATCTTATACATGTTAGAGTTGTGTAAGTAATTCTGAAAAAGCTCTTAATCATCATTTTTTTGCTATGATAAGAGCATTTCCTTTTGTTAATAGTTGGGAAATGCATTATTGATATGTCTTTCTTAGCATTTTGTTTGTTTCCAATGCAATCGCATTGCAGCCTTCAGTAGGGTGAATTTTTTCTGATTAACACATTCTACAAATTGATTTCTTTGTTTAGGCTTGATATTTGACATTCGTTACAACCTCATTTCTTGAATTAAACTCATTCTTCAAAATGTTTTCTTTATTTCAGTTTGATCTTTGACACTCGTCCACGTTCTTGGAGAGAGCTGCCTCTGAGAATGGCTGACTTTGGTGTGCTACATCGTAATGAACTATCTGGCGCCCTCAGTGGTCTGACCAGAGTAAGACGTTTCCAGCAGGATGATGCTCATATCTTCTGCCCTCAAGATCAGGTATTTTATCAATTTCAAAGACTACATATAATTCATTATTCTGCTTTTCTCAAACGCTACTCATAAAACTTTTAAGAAGTAAAAGTTGGTTACATATGTTGAAAAATATGTGCATATTGATGAACACTCTTTTTTTTGGGATGTTGATAATTTGTCCTTGTTTTCCTCTGACATTTGCTGAACCTCTTCTATTCATCCTGCTTTATTTGTTGTAGCTTTAATGTCATGTTGTAATGTTACCTTCATCATCATCATCAGTGTCAAAAGAAGAAGACAAGCCTGTCGAGACTGGTCGTTCCTTCTAATAGTGCTTGTTCTAACTTGAATAATTGACTTATAAATTAACTACATGCATGCATGTTGCTTGGAGGATGGATGGATATTTTTAAGGAAGCACTTGATGGTGGTAGGACCAGTGTTTTCCAGCCTGTTTTTGAAGGAGTCAATAGAGGGTGCCAAAACAACAGATGGAGGAAGATTGTTCCATAGGTCTACAACCCTCTGACTGAATCTGTTTCTCCTAATAGAGCAGTTTTAGACCTTTGTTTAAACAGTTTTAGATGATGTCCTCTTTTTATGTCTTGAATGGCAGGAATGAAATATACATTTGAATCAACATTGACAAGTCCTCGATCATGTCTCCTCTTTGTCTTCTGTAGTGTAGTGAGTACATTCCAAGGCTTACAAGTCCTATCCTGGTATTGCAAATGGCGCAATTCTGGAATCAACTTTGTAGCTCTTCTTTGTACCTTTTTTTATTTCAACAGCATCCTCATTAAACCTTGGGTGCCACACTACATTTCCATATTTACCTTCTTACCACTTTTGTAAACAAATTTTCGGCATTACTCCTATGTGTTTAAGATCGCATGCTCGATCTGTAATAAAATCATAAGTCAGAAAAAATTGGAAACAGTGGGATTCGAACCTGCCATCTACTGCTTTCCGGGCAACGACTTAACCACCGGGCTATTCTGGTTCACGGCCAAATCACGATGAACTGGAATTCAAATACCCTCGATCCTCTTCTTTCTGACTCATTAATATGCAAATGCAGTCCGCCGTGGATAATATATAGTAAAAAAATAAAGAGGCTTTAATAGGAGGAAATTATAATTGTAAAAAAAATTTCGGCATTACTCCTATGTGTTTAAGATCGCATGCTCGATCTGTAATGAAAATCATAAGTCAATCAGAAAAAAGGTGTGAAACAAGTTTGTAAGTGAAGCTTGTTTAGATTTTGTGTTGTAAAGCTTTTTGTTCTTGTATCCCGTGTTTTATATAATTTTGAGGATCATTTCCAAAACAAGCCATCAAGTGATTTTCGTATTGTTTGTAAAATAATATGTATGTCTGATATGTTTTTTTTAATGTTGAAATGGATATGAATGAAATAAAATGTTTGTTGATGTTTTGAAAGGATTGAGAGATTGATGCACATATTTGACAGTGTGAATAGATCTCAAGGAGTATTGTTACACATGTGGTTGTCTATTTGCTGATTAAAAATGTAATTGTTCATAGCACAAGTTCCTTAAGAATTCAGTCCAAAGATTAAATCTCATACTTTAAGTTTTTTTGAGACAATATCTCTGACATGTTGATATATTTGTTTCACTCTTTTTTTAGATTGAGCAAGAGATTGCTGGATGTCTAGATTTCTTGTCATCTGTATACAGTGTGTTTGGCTTCACTTACAAACTAGCCCTGTCTACTCGACCTGAGAAATATCTTGGAGAAATTGAAGTCTGGGACAGTGCTGAAAAGGTAATCGCTCTCTATACACTACTTTATGCACTGTTATTTTTGTTATTTTCATTATTAGCGAGGTACTATGAAGAGACTAATTTGATGTGGGATATATGCAAGGGTTTGACTTAAAACTTTAAAATTGTTGAATAAAAACACTGCAATATTCTCAGCTTGTACGGTATATCTTCAAAATAAATAAATTCCAAAGTTTTGCTTTAAAATGGGAAGTCACACAATATTTT
This sequence comes from Lytechinus pictus, assembly GCF_037042905.1. Classification (NCBI taxonomy): domain Eukaryota; kingdom Metazoa; phylum Echinodermata; class Echinoidea; order Temnopleuroida; family Toxopneustidae; genus Lytechinus; species Lytechinus pictus. Next base: position 1,516,176 of record NC_087249.1, on the reverse strand, counting down.
CTCTAAAGTTTATTACATTTCAGTCTTTTGGAACATAAAGAAGTGAAGAGTTTCTCATAAAGCTTGTGAAATGTCACCTTTGCTACAGCTTCCGGTCCATGACATTTGCTTCGGCAACAGTTGCTCCGCTGTAAATACTACACACTAATGAAATGACCAACTTCAACCCTTGAATAACTCTATCCTTAACCTAATATAAAACCGTATTGCAACCCTAACCCTACATCATAGACAAAATAAAACCAGAGCAATTGTCGCCAGAGCAAATGTCATGTCACCATAGCCTTAGCCTCTGCCAAAGTTGATTCACAATCTTAATTGGTGTGTAGATGATTTTAGAAAAGATTTCAATGTTTATTTAGGAACTAATTTTTAGTGTAAAGCTCATTTGTGCAATCTATTCTTCCATAAAATGGATTTAGACAAGTCGACTTGTTGTCCAGTCAAGTGAATATTTAGTAAAATAAAAATCCTCTTTATTTTATTTTTGACTGATTTGATTAATATATTTCAAAGGATGTATTTGATATCCCTTTCTCGTGGTCAAGACTTGCTGATTGTACTTGTATCAGTAAGTTGGAAAACAGAAAGGAGAGTAATCTAACCCATCATTTCCTGAGATCTCTTCAATATAACTTATTGAAGAGCGGGGAAATTATGTGTACACACTTAAATCATGAGTGAGCTGGCTAAGTCAGTAAAATATCCGTCTCTGGAACCAAAAATCACTTTAGTTCACTTCTCTACAGAATCGAAACCACATTAGTGAATGTTTTTATTCTTATTTCTTTTGTTGTAGCAACTTGAGAATAGTTTGAATAAATTTGGAGCTGAATGGAGAATAAACCCTGCTGATGGAGCCTTCTATGGACCAAAGGTAAATTATAATTCCATTTTAATTGAATTCGATTTTCAATTCGATTTTTGCAATTCCATCAAGAATATTTTATTTTGGGTCCTGGCCATTTTTAAATTGTTTTGTTTGTCAATGGATGATTTGTATGATACTTATTTTATGATGTTCATGTACTATGTTGATTTTAAATGGTCAAATAAATGAAAATGAAATGAAATATGTCCCTACAATCTTCCTAAGAACATTTGCCTCTGATTTCTGTTTCATATTAGATTATATAATGCTTTCAAATTATGGTTTGGGCAGTTCATAAATTGAAGTAAGAATGAGAAGTAAATTTGGGGTCTAATATACCCAGATGTTAATTAATTTGTGGCATTTTCCCAGTGCTGTTTAATAAGAATTATTTAAGTCTTGCATGAAGAAGAATGATATAACAATTGGCATGTTTCTCCTCTCATTAGATTGACATCACGATTCAGGATGCTCTTCGTCGTTCACATCAATGTGCAACTATCCAGCTTGACTTTCAGCTTCCTATTAGATTCAATCTCAAGTATTCAGCGTAAGTATACATCTGGACCCCTTCTTACAAAGAGTTGCAATTGATCAATTCAACCACAACTATGAATGTCCAGCAACGTCAACATCTATAATGCAAATTTGTTCAAAATAATTTCTAGATATAATGTATATTCATACATTCATCGTTCTCTTGAAGATTTAGTGTGATTCTTTGTTTACTAAGGAGATTGTGCAAATTTCCTGAAGAAAAAAATACGGTATGGTATGGATGGATTTCCGTACAATTGAGATTGATTGGATCAATCGTAACTCTTTGTAAGACGGGGCCCTGATAGAAAAGGAACAAGTGACCTCGTCAAATGAATGGGCTTGGGACACACTGTTGTGAAAGTGTTAAAGATAAGTGACTTGAGATTGATGGGACAGGTGTTGAGGAGGGGAGATAATGAACCTGTAAAAAGAGATCCACCCCCTCTATTAATCATCTATTCCGTGTCTAAATGTGGGTGTAAATCTCTGAACATGTCATTTAATTCAAAATTAGATTTCTAATCTAGTTAGAAGTTAAATCTATACATCTCCCAGCCTGTGTGTTACTAATGAATGTGCTCTTCCCCTGCTCAAAATGTGATGAATATTCAATAGTACTTACTAAATAAGTTAAATTGGAATTGTTTTAGATCGGGGTACCGTCTCAAAAGAGTATCGGCTTACTATTTGTTTGATACTCTGCATATCTGAATATCTGTCAGAAAAAGATACAATATCCTATTACAAATGATATGACATCAGTGTAGAAATATCTCAAGATTGTGAGATTTTTACTTTTGATTTTTCAATTGAATTGTTGCTCATTTTAGAATTCCTCTTTACAAAACTATGGGACCTCTTTTGAAGTTAGCTTTTTTCAACACCCTGCAGTTTTTTCATTAATTTTGTGATATTACTCACATCCCTGAAAAGGATTGCCAGTTTCTTGTTAATGAATGTGTAGTATGAGAATAATAGAAATGCCAGGAAGAACATAAGTAAAGTTTTTTTTATTGTTTGTTTTGTTTGCCTCTAAACAGTGCTGATGGAACTGAGAAGAGACCTGTTATCATTCATAGAGCTATCTTAGGATCAGTAGAACGTATGATTGCTATTCTCACTGAGAATTTTGGAGGAAAATGGTAAGAAGGAGATTAATTGTAGTTTCAGTAGGTTTTGTTTTGTTGAAGTAAAACTTTCAAGGTCACATCCACTGGCCCATACACTGAATTCTGGTTTATATTAGACCATGGTCTAACTCTGCGCTTAAATTATGGGAAGTAAAAAGGTCCACGTTTTTGTTTACAATCTATGTTTCCTAAGTTGACTACTATTTTACCATGATATAATGAGAATGAAAACTAATTCAGTTATCATTCCCAGAAAGTTATGAATGACCTTGAGTAACAGATGTCCTGATAAATCAAAGCTGTACTGTTTCACAATTGACCATCTGTAGTTACGCTATAGCTTTAGACCTGAGTTTGAATTAAAGATGGCATCAGAATGTGGGCCAAAAAGACTACATCCAGAGGCTATGCAAGATCTAGGCAGTAATCCATAAATTGCATGTTTTGAAGAGATTTAAAAAGTGGGTCCCATTTCCTTATCCCTTTTCTTACCTAATTGTGGGGGCGTCATGGTCTAGTGGTTCAGACTCGCGCCTTTCAAACAGAGGACCGTGGGTTCAAATCCTAACCATGGCGTGTTTTCCTTCAGCAAGAAATTTATCTACACTGCTAACACTCGACCCAGGTGAGGTGAGTGGGTACCCGGCAGGATTAATTCCTTGGATGCACTGAGTGCCGGTGATGGTAGCTCGAGCTTAAGGCGGGGTAATAATAGCAGCGCTCTGTATCCTCAGGCAAAATGCACTTTATAAATCCAGCTTTATTATCATTAATTTCAGGCCATTCTGGTTATCACCTCGTCAGTGTATTGTAATTCCCGTCGGTCCTGCTTTCAATGACTATGCTGTATCAGTCAAGGATAGACTCCATCAAGAAGGATTCTGTTGTGAGGTAGATACTGATGCAGGAGATACCATGAACAAGAAGATACGCAACGGTCAACTTGCTCAGTTCAACTTCATCCTCGGTGAGTAAACAAATCAATATGATTGATCTTTGTAGGGTATAACATTCACTTCATGCAGGTATAGCTAGAATCATAAACAAGAATCACAAAATTATATGCTAACACAAAACACAGTTATTTGGGGAGAGCGTTCTATGGCACTGTTTTCTCCTCTTTATACGCCAACCACGGTTACAATGACCAAGAGTATAAAGGTTGACCTTGGAGTGTATGTAATATATGAAGAAGACGGTCTGTAGTACAATCTTGGTTTTGACCTCTATTACATTCATTTGTTCTACATTTGTTATCCATAGATAACAACAATTTTAGACCAGAGTAGAGATTTAAACATGGATTTAGAATTGTCTTTACATTGCATTCCCTATTAAAATCTGATGAGGCTTTGATGTCCCAATAAAAAAGTAAATGGTAGAATAATAATGGAATGGAATCTGTTATTAGGGGCTTATAACACAAAGCCGGATTGTACAGTTGAGTTGTAAACCTGAGAGTGTGAATAATGATTAATGTAATTAAAGTGTAAACATCACCCCTACTCTGTATGTTGTTTGTCGATTTATTAAAATTTTGAGATGGAAACATTCAGACATACCTGCCAAGTGGCTGTATTATATAAGAATATTCATATTCTTGGGATAGGAAAATTTCTTTATTAACTTGTGTGATCCTATTTCTTGTTGAAAATTTTAATGATGTATTGGATAGGAAATAAAGGATTGTTCCTATTTCTGGAAATTCCTTAGTAATTTGTTCCTATTTCTTGGCTGTCAGAGTTGGCACAGATGTTCAGATGATTTTACTAAATAATTCATATTTTGATTTGTAGTTGTTGGTGAGAAGGAGAAGACGAATGAAACAGCCAATGTTCGTACCAGGGATAATCAGGTCCATGGTGAGAAGTCTATAGAGGATATCATCAAGAGATTTAGTCATCTCAAGGATACCAAGAGTCCTAATAGTGAAGAACCATTCTAAAGACACAACTACCTGTCTATAGATACCTACGGTAGACTCCCATCATACAGCCAATGATTAATTGATAGCTGATTGTTTCAGAGGCGGGTCCAGCTGGGTTAGATGCAGTGTTTGTATCCACAATGCCACTTAGAGCTTGAACCTACTAGTATGTAATACTTAAACAAGGTTATACACCAACATTTTCAAGTTGATCTTTATTTGAAAAACTACAAAATAAGCTACTGTTGCCCTTTCAATGTTAAATAATAAGAAAGTAAGCGCTGAAACAAGGCCTTGCTGTGTATTATGATTCCTATAGAAGCATTTCCAAGCTTTCTGTGAGAATCGTTCTTAGTGGCAATGTTTGACCCATTCAAAATGAGTGTCTTATCCGTTTCTTGGTTGTCCGATGAAAATGGGTCCTTTGAATCCAAAGATCACATTCTTGTGTGTATGTACTTACTAGCCATTTTTGTCCGTTGAAAATTGATATTGATTGCAGAAAACCTTTCACTATCAACTGGATTTAGGATATTGGTGGAGGCAAATCATAACTAGTAATACCTTGGAATTCTATTTAATAAGTTTGTGAGAAAGGCCTAGACTGTTCAGACAATTATCCTGTGGGCCTTCCATAAAATATTCCACCTTTTTTTTTTAATGTTCAACCCTAATTTTTTCCTCATAAATTTTTATAATTTCATGAAGTGTTTAATCCATGATAATTTGAGAGCATTAGATCTTGTCATAATGGACAAGAAGTAAGGAGCTGGATGAACCTATTTTATGGCATTGTGTCATATTCAATATGAAATTAATTATGATAATTATAACTTGAGATTCAAATTTGAACTCTGTCTAGTAGTTCTGTGTTATATTTATTAATGATTTATTTATTTTGTTATCTAGTAACTAATAGATAATAGACTATTATTTTTGGTGAAAACTTTTATGGACTTGGTATTGTAGATTAAGGGGATAATAACATGTTGGCAAATATTTGGAAAATTTAAAGATCTAGTAAAATATGTCCAGTACCAAGATGAGATGGCACTTAAACATTTTTTTCAGCTGAAATGAAATTTCTTGAATGTAATTAGTAAAACGATTACTTAAGAACTCCTTTTTACTTCAAATATATTGCATTTACTAGTATTTGATTCTCACGTGTATGAATCCAAATATTCTCAATATGTACCCAATGTTCATTTACGGTCATATTATCACTGTTTTACAGTGTCTCAAGCGACCATATTCTATTAAAATAATATGTATGTTTTAATATTTAATTGAGACTGACTCAAATGTCTATAATCTCACAAAATTCAAGTCTTTAACTGTCTCACTCTATTACTTGCATATTGTTCTTTCATAGTATGAACAAAATAAATTCATTTATTTACATTTCATAGCCACATAACAAAAGTTGAATTTAAAAGCGCTTATCACGAAATAGGTTTAAGTCTGCTGAGATTTTCTTTTTCCTGGAAACGCTGATAGTCACACCAAAGAAACTGACTCCAAACAGAGTGATTGTCTGTCATTTGTAATGAAATAATAGCTTTGGTATAAGGCTTCCTTGTCTGAGATTTGTATAGATTTTTAAAGACATAATGATAAACATAATTCTGTGTTGAATGGAATTGCAGCCATAATTGTGCAATGAACTTTGTTTTAGTCAGTGTAAAATGCAAATTGATTCAATATTATGATGATAATGTTGTATTTGTCCAATTAGACATCTTCGTTTTTTTTTCAGATGGGACAAATGTACCATAGTCATTGTACTGCAAATTCAAAACTTACTAAAAAAATGATCTGAACGGAAAATGCAAAAAATATTTGATCCTGAATAAAAGATTGTTTAAGCCTTAATAGCACATATCTTATAAATTTAAAGGACACACAAGAAATGAATTGTTTTAGAGGTCACAATTAACATAGACTGGGAATGCTTATTGTTATTTCTTCAGTATCATTTTGTTTTATTTTATGAAGAAAGTGCCTTTTCTTTAAGTCAAATTCTCTGCCGACTGTTTCATTATTTAGTGAGGTTTATCTCCATACAAGTATATGTACACATAATTGTTTTGTGTTGTGAAGCATTGATGAATGTTCTTCTCTTGAAAAAATGTTACAATACTCGTTATTATATTACAAGAGATGTGTAAACATGTTGAAATTGGTATGGGCTCAGTATTTAACCAGATCACAGGTCCTTTATGCTATTGAGCAAGTACATATAGGCCAGTTTCATCGAAATCCTCGTGGCAGAATCCTTCCTACAAATCTTGTGAATTGTGAGACTTATCCTCAACTAAAATGTGATATTTTTGCATCATTGGAAAGGGAAACAGTTACTCTTTGATTCTAGTCACTTATTCTGTTTAAAATATTTTGAATTTCAGGCATGAAATGATACCCTCAAACTGAATTTCTTTGTTTTATGCTGCAAATTGTGTGATTTTTTATTATTTCTGAGCCTGAATACTAATATCATCATGAAGCTCGGTCTGTACTTTCTCACAATGTCACTCTTGATATATGGCACCTTTTCATCGGGTCAAGATCACACTTTTCCCTTCAAGATTAAAAAAAAAAATTCTTGAGTAGTAAGAAATCCAGCGTTTTGATCGATTGAATTAGGTTTCAAAACAGCAGGCTCGTTCGATATGCAGAACCATTCCAGTCATGCATATAACTTTGATGAAAGCCAATTTTTGAGGACCTGCCTACTAAATGAATTGTAATTATATAATTGGATGACTTATGTACATGTACAATGAAAACATAATACAGAATTGCAAAGTTTTATACCATGGTTTTTCAGTTCAGTGCAGACTACTCCTTGGGGGAACATTCCTTTTCTTGATTCTTCTGGATTACGATTCTGTTTTTTTTTCCTTTTATTTATTTGAATAAGAATATAATTATTGGTGTCGGGGTAGCATATGTAAGACATGTACATTTCTTCATTTTGGTTTTTGTTTCTTGTCTTTAAATTGCAATATTGTATTCCTTGAATGCTACAAATGTTGTAAAGCCACTAGCTCAGTGAAGACAGAATTATGTATTAAATGTATAAGAATTGAACAAGAAACTTCCATTCAGATGAATTTAATGTTTTAATCATTTTTGTCTCACCTGCATAGCAGAGTAAGACGATAGGCGCCGCTTTTCCGACGGCGGCGTCAACACCAAATCTTAACCTGAGGTTAAGTTTTTGAAATGACAGCATAACTTAGAAAGTATATGGACCTTGTTCATGAAACTTGGCCATAAGGTTAATCAAGTATTACTGAACATCCTGCCTGAGTTTCATGTCACATGACCAAGGTCAAAGGTCATTTAGGGTCAATGAACTTAGACCATGTTGGGGGAATCAACATCGAAATCTTAACCTAAGGTTAAGTTTTTGAAATGTCATCATAACTTAGAAAATATATGGACCTAGTTCATGAAACTTATACATAAGGTTAATCAAGTATCATTGAACATCCTGCATGAGTTTCACGTCACATGACCAAGGTCAAAGGTCATTTAGGGTCAATGAACTTTGGCCGAATTGGGGGTATCTGTTGAATTACCATCATAACTTTGAAAGTTTATGGATCTGATTCATGAAACTTGGACATAATAGTAATCAAGTATTACTGAACATCCTGTGCAAGTTTCAGGTCACATGATCAAGGTCAAAGGTCATTTAGGGTCAATGAACTTTGGCCAAATTGGGGTATTTGTTGAATTACAGCCATAAATTTGAAAGTGTGTTGGTCTAGTTCATAAAACTTGGACATAATAGTAATCAAGTATCACTGAACATCCTGTGCGAGTTTCAGGTCACATGATCAAGGTCAAAGGTCATGTAAGGTCAAAGAACTTTGGCCACGTTGGGGGTATTTGTTGAATTGCCATCACATCTCTATAAGTGTATTGGTCTAGTTCATAAAACGTGGAAATAAACTTAACCAAGTATCACTGAACATCTTGTGTGAGTTATAGTAGTTTTCAAAATCAGCACTGCTGCTATATTGAATCGCGTGATGCAGGTGAGACGGCCAGAGGCATTCCACTTGTTTGAATTATTATTACTGGTGGGGAGGGGGTTGAAGGAAAGGTGGAAAATATAGTTCTGATAACTGGGAAGATGGATAGTCAAAATGCAAAATATAGAGAAGATAGACAGAGGGTAGAATAATGAAGAGTGTTGGTAAGAGAGGGATAGACAGGGGGAGACTGAGGGAAGGAAAGAGAGGGGGTGGGGGAGTGATTAAGAGGGGAAGTTGGAGGGGGAGATAGAGAGGGGGGGCTATATCTTTGTGATTGCCAGTGTACTGGGTACCATTCATGAAGGTTTTCATCACTAACAGTTACCATAGAAACATATCATTAAAAGATTGAATTCAAGCTCCTTGATTCAAACACATACTGGAAGATTCCTGCTGATTCAAGAAGATCTCTCCAATTCTGCTTCTGTATAGACACTGCATATGTCAGCATATGCTGGCTTTTCCATCAGTGTTTTAAGAACCTCTCAAATAAGCCAGCTTAACCTATTGAACACAATTTTATTTCAGTATAATGCACATTCCCCATAGACAAAATCACAAGTTCTCTCGGGCATAGGGCTTAATGGGTTAAGATCAGATTTTCTGTTTAAATACAAAGTAAAAAGATCATGCTAATGCTGGCTAATTTGAGTGGTTCCTTCGTAAGCACAATCAAAACCAAGGATTACTCTTCAACTTGGAAGATCATGCCATTGAAGACATTTCATGACTTCAAAGTTAAGCTTCATAACAAAAAGACAAATCTATGATAAAGTTATACAATTTTAATATTCTACTCTTATCCTCATTTACAAAAGAAGTACAAAGGCAAATCTTTGTTTATATATAATATACACAAAGTAATATACATATGGATGCCGCAAAACATATTTATGGCAAGTTACAAATGGAATATCATATCAAATACTTGTTAACAATTAAGAAGCTACTGGATTATTCAAAACAAGCAAAAGGCTAAAAAAGTTTTTTAAAATGAATTCTGATTATTCAACACCTGTACTGTAAAGAAAAGAAAGAAAGAAAAAGTTCTTAACTAGGCAGCTTAGCAACCTCCCTACAGCAGTATATGCCCACTTGCTTTACAAAAAAGTTGGTCTACTTTTCTTATTGTCTAATACACATGGGCAAAACCCATTTAATCTATTATCAAATTAATCTACTTGCCACTAAAATACATTGGCTGTCATTTAGTTTAATGCCCTAATTTTGTTTATAAAATATTTCACCAGACTACAGTAAGTGGTGATGGACCACGTGGTTATAGACAAAATGGCAAATGAGCCAAGTGACAAGTAGATAAACTGGTCACAGACAATATGGCCCAAATTCACAAAGGTGGTTTTTAAAACCATCAGTTGAACCTATGGTGTATGCAGATTTCCTGTATAAATTACGCTTATTTACCACAATGCTAATAATGCGCACTTTTGGCACATTGCGCCAAATTGACGCCTGTTGCCGTGGTTATCCATGCTATTTTATTCATGAGGCCACTGTTTTGAATTAATGAGTCCGCTCTTCAAACAGTCGACTCATGAATAAAATAGCGTATTTAACCATGGCAACAGGCGACAGTTTGGCACACTGTGACAATAGCGTGCATCAGCATTGGTAATTTTTTTATATACACGGTAAATAAGCGTATTTAAACAGGAAATATGCATTAACCATGGAATCAACAGATGAATTTAAAAACCACCTTTGTGAATTTGGGCCTATGTGATTAGACCATGTGGGATAAGACCAAACATAAAATAGACAAATTGGTGTAGACCAAGTGATAATATACCTGAAAAACATGGGCAAGAATTGATAGAATTCTAATAAAATAAGTGATGAGCATGATCTAGTATAAATGAATATAATGGAAGAAGCCGTCTGAAAACTCTGAATTGATCGAGTACTCCAAATGAATTGTCAGACATCAGTGATTCCTATTAGCAAAATTAAATCCAGGGGTTTGATTATTCATTACTATGAATTTAATTGCTTCCACTAGAAACATTAAATGAGGTGGTAGTTTATCCCAACCAGCACTGCATGATTCATTCCCGGATGCAGAAACAGCTATATTGGGCTTTAAAAAGTCCACTATGAGGGGGGGGGGGGGTAAATTAAAAAAAATTGCAAAAACTATACGTCATGACATGCTGTGTGATGAGATATTTTTATTCATTTCAAGTCTGTGCATGTTTTGGTAGCAAGTTTATGATAATCAAACAAGTGGTTGCAGGGTCATGGCAATTACAGAATGAACCCCGAACCTACAAACACTTGCACAATATCATGAACTTGGTACCAAAATATGCACAATAGTTATAAGAACAAGGAGGTTCATGAATCACGAGTCTTGGCTGATTCTTGCGATCAATAAAATATGCAATATGATCTTTTGATCCCTAGATGAACTTTGACCCATCATGCTCATGAACACACATGTGGTATTACCTAAGGTTCATTTGTAACAAGTGTAAACACAATTGATGCAGAAATAAAGAAATGAGCACAATTTGAACAAAAACTTGATCTTTTGACCCCATCATCCCCCAATAACACACATGTGGTATTACCCAACTTCGTTCAGGCAAGACACACAAGCACTGCAGTACGAGGTTGGGTGACTAACATGAATTTAATGTGGGAGGGGGTCAAACTGACCACCCCTTATTTGGTTCAGGGTTAAATGCAATATATCCCACGCACAAAGTGAAAGAGTGTTGTTACGATGATACTCATAAAACTTAAATTGGCTGACATTAACCATACGTACCACCATCTGACACTTGTAATGTATGAGAGATGCTAAGTTTCCAAGCAAGAGTAATTATAGTCATCATTATCATTGATCATCATGGTCAAAGGTCTTATAAATCTTCTAAAGACCATTGGTCACATACTATTGTATTCCAGTCTCAACCTTTAAACAGGAATTGAATTTCTTTGAATTCAAAGTCATATCTATTGTTCAAATTGATTATCAAATATATCTCTTTTGAAATACCCATTTTAGCTAGCAGCATTGTTCTGCATAATAAGTTGTAATAGCAATAATACTAGTCTATTGCTTGTAACATTATGCATCCAGAATAAACAATTGCTTGTCAGAAACATCTCACACCAAAGGATTAATTTGTATTTATGGTACACATATCCACTGTTGTACAAATTAACTTATTGACTAATGAATTTTCTTTTTGGCAAAGACGAATACAAAACTCCTAGTTAGGCACCACCTCAAGCAGCTGGTACATGTATGACTTGGCTTGAAAAATGCTCTAGAATGCAAGCAAAAACTTGGATTTTTTGTATAATGCTTGATCATGAAGCAATCACTATTGTGCCATGTATTTGAGAGATAACACTGGCATAATGACCCAGAAATTTTGAGGGGGCTACATATAGTGTATTGTATAAAATTCATAAAAATTTGTGGGCAATCGAGCAAAAAATTTGATATTTTATTACAAAAATCCAATTTTGTGATAAATTTTGATATAATATTAAGAAAATAATATATTTCACCGTTCTCTCTTTCCCTTTCTCTCTTGGTCGTGAAATGTCGGGGGGGGGGGCAAGAGCCCCCCCCCCCATCTGTAAGCCAGTGCAAGGAACAAGCTTTACTTATGATTGCACCTGTGTTTGAAGCAAACACTAATATTATACTCATATCCTCAAGATTGAAAAAAAAAAAAAAAAAAAACATCATTAAGAGTCTGGCCTGTATTCTGTAATGGGGTTTGATTTAACCCCTGGTCTAAAGTTGTGATTCAACTAAGGATGGCCAATTAAGTAAAAAAAAACAGTAGACATTCAATTTGACAGCAAATTAGGTTTGCATTCAGTCATAACTGTTTGGGAATGATAACTAAAATAATCATCTTCACCATTTACCTTTTGAAAAGGAATAAAATACATATAAGAAGTGTACAATGTTAATACAGTTTAAGTATTTTTGGCTTCATAGCACTGACTTAGACCATGGTTTAAGCCAAACCATGATTAGGCACACAGACCAATAACTTTTAACTGGAATAATTAGATTGCGTCTCTGATGAATATCTATGCTGTTATCAGCTCAGAGCATCTAATTGACCTTGAATGGTTTCCAACTGAAAGAAAAGAAAATACAAGAAACCAGAAAAATGAAATCACTGTCATGGGAAATGACTTACATTGAAAAGTATTAAAAGCACAACAGACATCGACACAAATAAAGGAAAAAATAGCCCTCCCTTACAAATGATCATATCCATGTAAATGTCTTGAACTTGTTGATACTTGACCAAACCATCAAAATGGGGTATATTGTGTCATCAAATGCTACTTCATTCATCATCATATTAATTTACATTATTTTTCGATACTTAGATTTGTTTCAAGAACTGTGTAAAATGGGACTTTTTCAACCATTTCACTGCTATGGCAAACTACCGTTACTAATCATAATGTATTGTTTCTCTTGACTCTGAATCTACACATGATTGATGAAGAGAATAAAAAGTGCACTGATCTCGCTCATGCACTATATCGTATGGAAAAATTCTTTACACACATAAAGTTGTTTTATTCTGAATTGAATCACTGTTTTCGTAAGATTTCCAAGTAAATTGCCATTGTTTTATGGTTGGCTACACAAACCCTTAATATAATCAAGCAGCCATGTGTTTCACAATACATAGGACTATTTAAGACTTTGAAAAACTACAGAGTAATGAAGTGATGGCCCAAAAAAATGTCTCATGCAATTCAGCATTTTTGATGCCATACGAACTAAACCAATAATACATTGATTTTAAAGGGGCTAATTATGTATTCAAAAGGTCATATCCCCCCCTTGGACTGATTCCCACCGAATTTGGGTAAAAGAGGAATTTCATCACGCTCTCCCAAAATATGGTATAAAAATGCTAAAATGCAAAATTGTAAAATCGATGAAATCACACTTCAGTACTCTATATTAATTGATGGAATATAATAATGCTATTACATAGTGGATACCCACAGAATATTTAAATAAAATTACTCGTAATAATGATCAAAATACCTAAAAACAGAATCAGCATACAATTAGGGATGCTACCTACCTGATTATAGAATGAAAATAGTTCTTCATGGGTAAACTCCATTCGTATCCTATCCTTATCTCCATGATCAGTAGTTACTCCTAGTTCTATCAAAGCGTTTGGCATTTTAAGCTTGGTTTGGTTCTGCTGTGACATCTGAAGATTCAATCTCCAATTCACGTCTGTCAGCTGTAACATTGAAGAAAATATATTTTCATTATTTCATTTATTTCCATTATCAGGATAACAAGAACCAATTTTTTTTTTGAAATCCTGGTCTTGTTAAGTTGCAATAGAACATCTGAGATATGAATAATAATAATAAACAACAATCATAACTAAAATCACAGATGCATGGAGAAAATACAAGGATAGAAATATCAAAAGCAATTGGGACAATAATAATACAAGTTAAATTAAAAAAATGACAAATCACCCAAAATGCCTTTATGTACAGTGTATGAATAAACTGAACAATTGTCTACTTATAACAATTGGTCAGAACAAGAGGTCCATAGTTTTAATATAAAACAGAGCTTCAATACAAATGTATTCCTTTAAGTTTCTAGTATTAAATTGCGTTCCACATTTTAATATTCTTAATTATTATTATCAATATTAATGATAAATACGACGTGGTAACGATCTCAAAACGTGCCAAATGTCTCTGAAAGAAAAAGCGTAATTGCTGAGAAATGAGCAAAATAAGCATGGAATTCCATCAAATGTCAGATATTTTTCCATCCAATATTTAATACAATGTTCCACATATGCTTTTCTGTGTTAGTGTTCATCAGAATTATCGGTTTTGAGCTAAGATTTCATGATTCCATAAAGATAAGTTTACATTAATGTCCTAGATCTAGATATATAATAATATGCTGACAATTAACCTTGATTTCAAAGACTTTCTCATGCAACCATTTTGTTTTCCCTTTAATGAACATCCAGGGTAAACATTTTACAGTTGGCTGATAAAAAAATAGCTGTATTTCAGATCATACTTACTTGATTAGGAGAAAGTGATCGATTTCTAAGTTTCTCTACAACATCTTTCCCAAGTGAAGTCCAAGCTTTGGCAAATAAAGACACCTGTAACATAAGCAGGGAGAAAGAATATAACTTTCCATACAGATGTAATATAAAGCTGTCATGTAACAATTACCACAAGGCAATATTCTTGAGGACTTGAATCTAAACTGACTGAGACTCACCTTTTCTTCATTGAGATGTATGCTCTGGAGTTGTTGAGAAAGATTGGCTGGTTTAGTCAAATGATACGCCGCCTGAAAGGAAACAAAAGACCTTTAGCATAATACGTCTCCATGTGTTGCCACATTCAGAAACACAACAAAAAGAGCAACAACAATAATACTCATAAAATAAGATCATCTAGTATCATCTGTGTGTGTGTGTGTGTGTGTGTGTGTGTGTGTATAACCTTGTCTCATCTACAATCACTTTTACGTGTTATTTACCAAGCTCATTTTCTCTCTTGAGTTTCTTATTCTGTGCCCGTTACATGTATGACAAATAGTTGATTCACCCATATTGAATGAAAATTACAATAAATAGACTATCAATGATCTATTATGCAATGAAGTAAAATACAAATCTAATAAGCTTTATCTTGATTAAAAAAAAAACAATGATTATTCATTATACATCCATTAAATCTAAACATGCTAGGACATGAATGTGCATTTAAAGACAGATTAGAAATAAAAACAAGACAAACCTTTAACAAAAAAATAACAGTTGTATGAGATCTATGATGCTGTATGGGAGTGAGAACAAGATGTGGGATTTTGAGGAGGAAAAAGAGAGCAATATTGAGAGTGATATGTGTTGTGTGAAGTAGATGGATAATAGGAAGGAGGACAAAGGCTGGGTTTAGAATCAGTCTATCACATTTTTCAAACAGCTGTCAAATCAAATGAGGAACTTAAATTTGTTTTGGGTAGTCTTGTGAAAAAATGACAACCAACAAAAATATGTTGTCAATGAGTGAATTAGAAAATGTTGCTTTTCGTACGAGATATCTCTGCACACATTTTAACCTCTATCCATAACAAGTGGAACGCCTCTGGCAGTCTCACCTCAGTCTCACCTGCATTACAGGATTCAAAATAGCAGCAGTGCTGACTTTGAAAACTACTATAATTTTATGAAATAATTATTCACAAAAAACACCATTCATATAATGGTACATTACAACGTTCATTGACCCTAAATGACATTTGAAATTGATCATGTGACCTAAGACTTGTCAGTGAGACTTGATGACCTCTATGTCCACAATTCATAAACTATATCCATAAACTTTGAAAGTTATGACAGCAATTTAATAATCACCGCCAACATAGTCAAAGTTCATTGACCTTTAATAATGACCTTTGACCTTGGTCATTTGACCTGAAACTCGTACAGGATGCTCAGTGATACTTGATTACTCTTATGTCCAAGTTTTATGAACTAGGCCAATACAATTTCAGAGTAATGATGGTAATTTAACAAATACCCCCAAAATGGCCAAAGTTCATTGACCTTAAATGACCTTTGACCTTGGTCATGTGACCTGAATCTCGCACAGGATGTACAGTGATACTTGATTACTCTTATGTCCAAGTTTAATTAATCAGATCCATAAAATTTAAAAGTAATGATGGTAATTCAACAAATACCCCCAACTAGGCCAAAGTTCTTTGACCCTAAAATTAAATGACCTTTACCCTTGGTCATGTGACTTAAAACGGTGGGATGTTCAGTAATATTTGATTACCCTGGCTTATGGCCAAGTTTCATGGACTAGGTCTATATACTTTCTAAGTTATGCTGTCATTTCCAAAAATTTAACCTTCGATTAAGATTTGATGTTGACGCTGCCGCCGCCGTCGGAAAAGCGGCACCTATAGTCTCACTCTGCTACATGTATGCAGGTGAGACAAAAACAAATTGAAGTTCCTTGTTGGTTTCGACAGCACACAGCAGGTTGAAAAATGCTATGAAAATGGCTGATTTTCTAGCCTGGAACCACCCTAAAGTCGAACAGGAGGGTTTAGCTGAGGATGGAGGGTAAACTGAATTGTGTAAATAGGAGGGAGGGATAAGGATGATTGCTCTCAGTGTGAAGTAAATCCTATCACTCCTGTGCCCCTGTCTTACAAAGAGTTACGATTGATTCAATCAATCAAAACTATGGAAAGCCAGCAACCCCAACATCTAAAATTCATGTTTATTCAAAATACTTTATAGATATGATGTATATTCATACATCCATTTTTTTCTTTAAAATTCAGTGTGCTTCTCTTTGTTTACAAAGGACGATGTGCAAATTTCAGGTGGATAAAATTATGACATTGATGAATTTCTATATAGTTGAAGTTGATCGGATCAATCGTACCTCTTTGTAAGATGGGGCCCTGGTTCATCAAGGACAAACCTGGTTAGAAATATTGAGTGAATGACTGAAAACATGAATAGCTGAATAACGTATTAACTAACCTGTTCAAGAATAAAAGCAGTAGTTTCTAAAACAAGTTCTAAATCATTCCTTTCCATCCCAAGAGCATCTTCTAATTTCTCTTCCTCATCCTCGGTGAAGGAATGTTCATCCTGAAAATGAAATTTAAAAAAAACTCTGTAAAATGTTCCTCTTTCATAAATAATAATTGCCATTTATATAGCGCTTTATCAATCTACGACTGCTCAAAGCGCTTCACAATCATTATTACCCTGTCACTGGATTCATAGCATTTCAAGCAGCCTGTTAGGCGCACACTTGCTAAACCACAATGACGGTTGTTTCCTACCGGTACCCAATTAGCACCTGGGTGAGAGTGGCAAAGTGTGGATTGACGCCTTGCCAAAGGACGCTAGGCCATGGTGGGATTCGAACACACGACCCTCTGATTGCAAGGTGAGAGTCAGAACCGCTACACCATGGCGCTTCCACATAAATGATAATGAATCATGTTTAGAAGATCTTAAATTTGTATTCTCAAAATACTGTTTATGTGTATGCCGTATCTACTTCTTAAAATGCCATGAGCACACAAAGGTGGTTCTGTGAATTTTATATTAAAGTATCCACTAATATCACTATCCATTGATGCAGGAAAAGCAATCCCCATGAACAAGTGTCAAGACAGTTTCCTATACCGGTGAATCTTCCAACCTTGAAACTCTTGGGATAAAATGGGACCACACAAATTTGCTTGAATTTATAGGCAAAATTTGAAGTTCAATGTAGATGAGGCAAATAAATGTGCTTTGCATAATCAGGTTTGAATAATTGCTTTCACTTGGGCGATTATTTGAAATGCAAACTCTAATGAAAGTTTCAATGAATTTGTAGACAGGGGTGGGGTTTCTAACTTTCTATGAATGGTAGCTAAACCAGATTTGACTGTACATTAAATCTAGTTAGAATGTCTTAGACTGGAAGTATAAATTAATGAACCTCATAGAAAATATCATTTAACTTCTCAATTTCTGTAAATCCTAGCATTAGGAGAAGTTTAACTGTGGAAGCTGCAGTGTATCATCCACTCCCTCATTCACAAAAAATGAAAGCAAAAACCTTGGGCGGCATTCTGATGCCAATTTCAAAGGTCAAGTCCACCCCAGGAAAATGTTGATTTGAATAAATAGAGAAAAATGAAACTAGCATAACGCTGAAATTTTCATCAAAATCGGATGTAAAATAAGAAAGTTATGGCATTTTAAAGTTTCACTTATTTTTCACAAAACAGTGATATGCACAACTCAGTGTCATGCAAATGAGTCAGTCGATGATGTCCATCATTCACTCTTTCTTTGTTTTTTATTGTTTTAATTATACAATATTTCATTTTTTACAGAAAAGACCATGTTGACTGAATCATATAGTATTAAACAATGCTAATTCAACATGATCAGGGAGGAATTAATCGCCGTTTCACTTGACTATGAGGAGAAAATTAGAATATTTCATATTTCATACAATAAAATACATAAGGAATAGTGAGTGGATGACATCATCATTCTCCTCATTTGCATACCGACCAGGATGTGCATATAACTGTTTTGTAAAAATTAAGCAAAACTTTAAAATGTCATAACTTTCTTATTTTACATCCAATTTTGATGAAATTTTCAGTGTTATGCTTGTTGGATTTTTCTCTCTTTATTCAAATCAACTTTTTGTTTTTGAGGGCACTTCAATTGACGATGTAAAGATGATATATATGACTCACCCTAAGATGAAGTTTCTGAATAATTCTTTGTAGAAGTCGAGGGAACTTGGAGGAATCAAGCTCATTTATAAGACCGACTGCTTTCTTGATGCTAGAATATCAATGAAAGGTTTAAATGAACTTGATTACTAATGGCATAGGCTTAAATATTACTCAGCTTTAAAAATTATTCATCAAAATATTCATACATTATACAAATTAAGTTCCACATCTATTACACAAATTTACAAATTAATGTAGATCTTGATGATTATGAATCAACACACCTAAGGAATAAAACGATATACTATAATGCTATTGAATTGATAACTATTAAAAGTTTTTGGTCTCGCATGTTCATTATTCTTTCAGGTAGTGTCTATCTGCCATTGTTTTGAGAATAAATGTGTTCGAAGGAATTTTAACTACATGTAGTACTGATTTCAATAAATGATTTATAGTGAGATCTTCTAGATAACCGAGTGACGGGGGGGGGGGGGGGGGGGAGGGGGGGGTAGTGGGTCATTGACTGGGAGTCGAACAGCAATGAACGGCAACGTCAACATCAATTCAAAGAAAAATCTTTTTTATTTGGAAGTCCAGTCCAAAGTCACCAAACATGCAAAAGGAACTTTCGTGTCATAGAACAATTTGATTATAGTTTTGAAGAGGTCAAATTTATTAACTTCGCCCAGTCCCATGAAGTGTTGAATGCGTTGTGCTTTATAGACAGCTGGCAGCCATCTGTTTAGAGGGTTTTTTTTCCTGTGCACGGCGGCATGTAACATACCGGTCGGTACGCTACCGGTAGTATGGGTGGACTTCACGTTGGTGGTGCGCTGGTCTAGCCAGGAGGCTCCTAGAGAGTAAAAATCATTTACTAACGGACATGTATGCTTACTCTCAACCAGGGGCGGAAATCTCTCCCAAAAGGTAGGGGGGACAAGGGGCTGGAAAATTGAAAATTTGACAAGCAAAAAAAAAAGAAGAAAAAAAAAAAGGTTATCATCCCCAAAGTAAGGTCATCTCGTCCTAAAATACATGTTTTATTTCGATTTTGAATAATGTATTTCTTACCATCATAAAAGACCACAAATAGTAGGGGGACATTTGATATTGTGTCCCCCCTACTATTTTGAGTAGGGGGGACACGTCCCCCCTGGGATTTCCGCCCATGCTCTCAACGGAGCCTGGCCTGGAATTGCTTCCTATACATCTAACAAGTTACACACACCGCCATAAAACCTGAAACTTTCGCCCCTGAGATTTCTACTTTCCTTCTAGTTCTAAATGATCTAGCCCTAAATCATGTACATAGGGTACAACTTCATTTCCAACATTTCTACGATATTTAATTTTTAAACAAGAATTCAATCAAAAAACGAGAAAAATGTTATGAAAAGACGGGAAGAACTTGCCACCATGTTTACGTCGCCATCTTGATTTCATTGTCTTTCGCTTGGCGACAGCACGCAAACCACATCCATATAATCGTAGTTAGTGCATAATTTCTGTTTCCACATTTTATTAAGATTACTATTGAGACCCCAATCTACCCCAGTGTCTCCCTCGATTTGCACGGTCGACTCCTGGGGCCGATTGCACGAAAGGGTCTTTGCAAGAACCATCTTTCGTGTCGCCCATTCATTATGATGCGCCATGTGAAACGCATTTTAAATAAATTACCTGCAAACATATTTCATTCATCCGTTAAAGTAAACAAAATCTTTGTTTATAAAATTTAAAATTAGGGTGTCTGGAGAAAAAAATTATTTTTCTTATTTCAAGAAAATATCACATTTTCTTTGTGAATTTGAAGAGAAATGACCTTCAGACTGACAGAAATGTAACATTTTTGAAAAAAATCCAATTATTGGCTGCAAAAAAGAAGAATGAAATTAGGTAAATTTTCAGCATTTCTCTGCCATAGACTGTGTAGTTAAGAAATGGACACACACAAATCAAAAATTTTAGCTTCCGAGAGCTGTTATAAATTTATTATTAATGCCAAAAACTTGTCCATAAAGAGTCCAATAGGATTTTTTATGCTCTATCTGATGGTATGATTTTTATAAAGATTTGGAAACCAGATCACAATGAAAAATTGCGACAAAGTGAAAAAAATTGTGCAAAACAGAAATTTCATTTTCCCATAGAAAACGCATGGAGAAATGGCAATCTCAACACACACAAAAATAAGGGTTTGCAATTTATCTCTAATTCCTTATTTAAAATGATCATATAAACTTGTCCTTACTGTCAAAAGAAGCCCCTGAATTTTCTCTTTCCATACATGCCAAACACAAGTTAATAATCAATTCAGATCACATTTTTCTAGTAGCCTGAACTTCCCCGAAAAAATGTGCCATATTTTCCCATAAATTAGCCTGTTTTATGCTGACACTTTTCAGTGTGGCTTCAGACACCCTATTAAAATGTGATACCGGTATATCATGAAATTGTATACAAATTGATTTTAAATGCTAGCTAACAAAATTTATTTGTTTATCATACATTTCAGAAATATCCCGCACACAGTGCATCATAAGAGATGGGCGACACGAAAGACGGTCTCCTTGGAAAGACCCTTTCGTGCAATCGGCCCCTGCCCTAGCTGAGCTCCGGCCATTCACACAACATGCGAGGTTAGTATACCGGTACTCCGGCCCGCTTCGCGGCCCGACCGGAGCTCCCTGGGTTAGATCCAGGCATAGGTATCCACCCATTCAGATCCCAGCGGCTTTTTTAATTTTACAATGAATCATAAGTCACTAATCTTCGATTTCATTAATGTGTCAAGGTACTACGTTTACATACCTAGCAGTTTCCGTAAGAATCAAAGCCATGTCCACGCTATTACACTAAAAACTTTCGTGAAAACACTAAAAAAATTGTGAACTTTCGTGTCGACCTAATGGTAATAATATTGAGCTGAGCTAGCTAGCTAGCTGCATGCCTGCAGTTAATGTTCAAATGATGGCGCCCTTCATTTTCACCCCTATTTTTGCGGTCGAGAATAAAGTATATAGTAGTTTGTTGGACAACGCAGCGCAGGTGAACTCATTTTGAGAAATACCACTCGGAATACAATTTATATCGGTGAGTGTTATTGATGAAATAATAAACTTATAATCATGATAATAAGGCCTAGGACTGGTTGTGGAATGCCAAGAGTAGACTAAGATAACCAAACATTCCAGCTCCCGGCTAATGCTATTAAAGTTAGCTCAGAACTGAGCCGAGTGAAGAGGCAGCAACAGCAGTCAACTGTCGCGTCAGACTCGTAGACAACACCGACGCGGTAACCACGGCCACATGCGAACTCGTTGATCGCTGGCTCGTCCGAAGTTAGACAGCTGGCAGCCGTCTGTTTCGAGGAGTTTTTTAACATTTTTTTTTTTATAAATTTCTCCTCATACACAGACGGCTCGCTAGCGTGCAGCCACCATTAGGGGACTTGCAATGCAAAATCCCCCCGTCGGGGCTCTTCAATTTTTGTCTTTAATGAGTAAAAATTTTGAAAATTCACGCGACCAAAATGCAAATTAATATTCCCTCTTGGCATCAATTGCCAAAAAACTGAGAAAAATCAAGTTAAAAGGAACAAAAACAGTGACTTACCTCGGCTGTCGCGCAAATTCACTTCCCCGTTTTATCCGATCTTAAGTACATAAACATATGGCCATTGAGTCCCCTGTACAGATCGCGCTAGAACTAGGGTGTCTGGAGAAAAAAATTATTTTTCTTATTTCAAGAAAATATCACATTTTCTTTGTGTATTTGAAGAGAAATGACCTTCAGACTGACAGAAATGTAACATTTTTGAAAAAAATCAAATTATTGGCTGCAAAAAAGAAGAATGAAATTGGGTAAATTTTCAGCATTTTTCTGCCATAGACTGTGTAGTTAAGAAATGGACACACACAAATCCAAATTTTTAGCTTCCGAGAGCTGTTATAAATTTATTATTAATGCCAAAAACTTGTCCATAAAGAGTCCAATAGGATTTTTTATGCTCTATCTGATGGTATGATTTTTATAAAGATTTGGAAACCAGATCACAAAGAAAAATTGCGACAAAGTGAAAAAAATTGTGCAAAACAGAAATTTCATTTTCCCATAGAAAACGCATGGAGAAATGGCAATTTCAACACACACAAAAATAAGGGTTTGCAATTTATCTCTAAATCCTTATTTAAAATGATCATATAAACTTGTCCTTACTGTCAGAAGAAGCCCCTGAATTTTCTCTTTCCATACATGCCAAACACAAGTTAATAATCAATTCAGATCACATTTTTCTAGTAGCCTGAACTTCCCCGAAAAAATGTGCCATATTTTCCCCTAAATTAGCCTGTTTTATGCTGACACTTTTCAGTGTGGCTTCAGACACCCTACTAGAACTTCGGTCTCTGTATTTGGTGAGTGAAGCCAACGGAGTTCAGCTGAACAACCAACATAACAGAGACCGAAGCTTTTGGTCTAGTCCGAAGTCTGCTGTGCTGCGCTACTTTGACTTTGCATGGCGACACAGTTAGCCAGGCGGCTTCTAGAGAGTAAAAATAATTTACTAACGTAAGGTCACTCTCATGAAGCCAGGCCTTCTATATGTAGATCTGGATCTACAATGTACATGATCATGTACAATCAGTCTCTTTAAAATGACTCAATTTTTTTGTTTGTTCTTTTTATAATTATAAACTCAGGTGAACAAGCATCACCAAGAATAAGATGGAGACCACAGGTTTGTGAGATGGATATTACATCGAGGATCTGAATTCTATCCTGACATTGAAGAATTTTTTCATTTGAACTTGAAAATAACGGAAGTCAAGATGTTTAAGAAACTAAAGAGACAGAATAAAGACAAGGAGGTAAGATCTACATCCACATGTCCATCTTTATTATTATTATAAATTTATTTCTCTTTGTACAAGTTTGTAAACCAATTGAACAAAGTGATGAAAAGGAACAAATATTCACAAATTAAACACACATGTTAAAATCCAATTAACAAACAAACTGAGTTAGTGAGTATAAATCACGTTTGAGTTTGTAAGATTGAATTATTTGGGTGTCTTGCTTGTAAATGAAAAAATGTAACTCAATCTTTTGCACATACATGTACCACAATTTAAGAGCATTCAAAATAGCAGAAGTACACTCATTAGTTAACTTCTGTGTGAAAATGCAGAACTTGATCTGTCAT
Source organism: Lytechinus pictus (assembly GCF_037042905.1). Classification (NCBI taxonomy): domain Eukaryota; kingdom Metazoa; phylum Echinodermata; class Echinoidea; order Temnopleuroida; family Toxopneustidae; genus Lytechinus; species Lytechinus pictus. Next base: position 1,492,150 of record NC_087249.1, on the reverse strand, counting down.
GTGCCAACTTCTGTTCGTCTTTGGAATTCAAATCAAAGTCTTAAAGTAGAGTCTAAAGATATGTTCAGTGTTGATTTTAAGAGTTAGACAGCAACATGGATCATAATTAAAACCGCGATTACAAAATATGGATATAATGAGAAACAAAGGGTGTGTTCTTTCAGATCGCGAGTGGGAGGAAAATTTAAATGCCGAAAATGATACATTTGGAAATGCGATCAGCTCAGATTTTACTACCTCTAGCATCACGCATGCCTAGTTTTTAAAATGTCTTTCAATTTGCTCTTGTAGTGGAAGACTACACAGCACATGCCAGAATTGACCCTTTTTTATGATTCAAATTGTGCAGTAACCTGTGCTAACGAGAGCTGGAAATTTAAAGACGATCAATATTTTTGACACTGTAGGGCAACTCTGATCTTGTTTGTGTTCTGTGTTTTGTAAGTTTTCAATTAAGATTCATGTTGCTGTTGCCTGTATAATTTTAAAATCAACATTGAACACACCCTATAACTATGCAGAATCTTCTCAAATTAATGGAATGCTTGTTCGATTAAGAGGAATAGGACGGTATTGAAAATTCTAGTGAGAGCGAAAGCAATACTGGCTACATGTACATGTAGCTAGAATGGCGTATGGTGGATGCTCATATGAAAGATAAAGTTTGATTAGTCTCTGGCTGGCAGGGCTCCCATAACGTAAACCTTGCATTTGATTGTGGGGAAGATTTCTATGATTCATTGTATTTCATGATGATGAAGTTGTGCATTGATCAATCATAATAATAAAGCCTTTTGATAAAGTTTGATTGGTAATAAAGCTATAAAATGCGACAGGGTCTGTTGTTATCATCAAAACATGTACACGTACAATTTGTCACTATAAAGTAAACCTTTAACAATTTGTCGCTAACATTAGAACGGTATTACATGTATAAAACTATATACAATGTACAGAGCTATGGAGAGAGAGAGTGAGAGAGAGGATTAGAGAGCCATTTGTACAACTGTACATGTACCGGTACCTAATTTGAATGGAGCTAGTAAAATAATAGGACTTTCATTTGTGACTTGATGGATCAAATTTTACACAGACTGTATGTAGAACTCTAATTTCTGCTACCAAGTGAAATTCTCAAATTTGCTCATTAAAAAAAAAAAAGTGATTCAGGAAATGATAGAAAGCAACATGATTATTAAAGATACCTGATACTCAGTTTACATGTGTTTACTGTGTTACACAAGTATTTGTTGTGTACACTACCCTCAAGTGAAGATAGGGTGATAGTAATTGTTAGGAAGTAACTGTAAATCCCTATTGTATCCAAACAATGCAAGTATTTATAACACTGCCTTTGGCTAAGGCTGGCTTGGTATCATTGTTCAGCTTCAAAGGGTTTAACCAGAATATAATGCACATCCAAAGACCTGCTGTCTGCTCAGCTCACTGCTTACTTTAATACCATGGTCGTATTACTCCCTGCTTATAATACCACATGTGTACCCCAGATGAGAAGTACCTGTTCATACATCATGTACATACATGTGAAGTAAATTGTCTATTAGCTCTTGCTCTCAAGTACCGTACACAATATACTTTCTTGAGATTCAGAATGTACATTTTTGATATTGTGTTGATTGCATGTACTACTTACATTACATTTAGGCCCATTGATTAAATTGTTTAAATTCTTAAAATGTGTATTGTTAATTAGTTTGTCTGGAATACATTGTGCATGTGGGATTTGAGCTGCAGTAGCGTATCATGTACAATACCTGTTTTTAACTTTCTCCTCGATTGGAAGTGATTCAGCTTTGAGTTAATGTACATGTAGGCTTTCTTCGTGTACACATTGGTTCTTATAATTTGTGATGTGGTTCATACTGATTACTTTTATTACTACATGTAAGTACCGGTACATGTACATGACAGCAATAAAGTGTATTGGCTGTGTGATTTGAGGATTTTTGATTTTTAAAAGAGATCAGTGAATTTGAAAAGTATCTACATGTATATCATATCAGTTGTGCCCTGAAATCAACAATTTTCTGGGATGTGTACTTGACCTTTATGCTAGTAGTAGGTGTAAATACAGGGATCTATCTCCCTTCCCAGATACTTTACCCTTGTAGGCCTATATGTATATAATGTACACCAGTAGGCTTAATCTGGATTCTGGACAAAGGTTCTTATTTGTGTACAAGTTTATATGACAAGATAAAATACAGTGATAATTCTTTAGACTTAAAAGCCATGAATATGGTCTGAGAGGATTATGGTTGAGATTAAAGAGATGTTTTGTCTCCAGCTTCAGCAATTTAATCTGTCTTGTTTAAAACTGTATAAAAGTTGGAGTTTTTGTTGAGATTCTATAGGTTGTCTGCTGATCATAGCCCATACTTTGCCCATTGCACAGTGTGAAAATATTTTATACATGATGGATCATACCTCCATGATCACATTTTGGAACAATTGAAACTCAAAGGGCGTTTTAATTATTGACATTGTTTCATAATAAAATTGTTTCATTATTAAATAAAAAATGTGATATTGTTTCATAGTCTGAATATGATGGTATGCACCTGTACAATAAGGGCATTGATTCAGGTATGTAAATTAGGTATATATAGCAAGAGAGTCCCTTTCACAACTCCCTGGTATAGCCTTGATGTTGGCAGACACTGTAGGCCTACTGTAGCCTACATGTACGTATGTACTATGTCATTGCCCTTCCATGAATAAAAGGCATACATTATTAAAGGGATGGTCCGGGCTGAAAATATATCTAAATAAATAGAGTAAAATTCACAGAAGACTATGCTGAAAATTTCATCAAAATCGGATAACAAATGACGAAGTTATTGAATTTTAAAGTTAATCAATATTTTGTGAAAACAGTCATACATGTATGCACATCGTCATGAATATTTAAGTACGAAAAGTTCAGACTCTCATTGATAAAGTGGAAAACTAAAAGAAAACACTCAGGCATTTAGTTGATATGAATGGAATTGGAACACAGGAAGTCAAACAAGCACAAGTCAAGAAATTTCATCAAAATAAATTTTTTATTAAATTAACAATTTTTTTAAAAAGAATTTTTTATAAATTTGATGGTAATGAGAATCTTCACCAAATCAAACCCCCAAACTTATGATTTAGCCTTAAATTACTTTAGTATGGTATTTTCCATTAGTAATCAAACTGATTTCTAGATTATTGAGGAAAAAAAATTGAAATGTTTGAACTAAGAAATACATAATCTACACAGTGTTCATGTAATTTGTGTGTTGTGCATAACAGTACATACTGTACCATTGTACTTTAACTTTTCATACAAAATGTTGGATATTTGCATCCAAATTTATGAATTTTTCAGTTGTGTTTTACATTTTACTTTACAGAATTCCTCATATATGTACATTATAAACATATGAACCTCTTGTAGCTGTACGTTAGCCTGATTACTTCATGACCTACATGTACTGTATGTACATGTACAGTCAAAGAGAGAGAGAAAGACCATAGAGATCCCAAGGAGAGATTAAAGGGGTACTCCAGATTAAAAATATATCTATTTTCGTAAATAGAGTATTAAATATCATAGAGCAAAATGCTGAAAATTTCATCAAAATTGGATAAAAAATAACAAAAGTTATCAAATTTTAAAGTTTAGCAATATTTTGTGAAAATAACCATGTATGCACATCATTCATGAATATTCATTAGGTGAGCTGATGATGTCACATCTTCACTTTCCTTATTCTTACGTTATTACATGAAATCATATAAAATGTTTAATATTTCCATACATGTGTGAATAATGTGTCTTCTATATAAGGAAACAAGTTGCAGCAATTGTCAATCTAATTATTTCAGTTCTTGGTAGAAAAAGTTGGAATTAACCTAATTTCAGATAATAAAGAACAAGTGGGGATATATGGCATCATCAACTTGCTCATTGAATATTCACACCTGAATACTCATGAAGAACTGTTTCACCGGAATAATGCAAATCTTTAAAATGCCATAACTTTCTTATTCCTTGTCCGATTTTGATCAGATTTTTAGTGTTTTGTTTGCCCGCTTTTTCTTTATCTGTTTATTTTCGGCCCGGAGTATCCCTGTACATAGGAATGCAGTTAGAGTAGACATACATGTAATAGGCCTTTGAGTGAATTGCATCCCCCACCTTTCCGATATGTGCATTGTGCATCTTTCAAAAGTCTTAAATACAGTCCATTAGCTGAGCCAAGTGGAAGCTAATTGCCAAACCTATGCAATTTGTATTGATAAATTTGTGGTTCAGAATTTGTTTCAATGGCTAATCAATGCTCAAAGTATTTGTTATTGGTAGAGTTGCAATTCATCTTGATGCTTTACATTTTTATGATTGCTTTCAATGTACATGTACTTTCTAGAGCTTGAATTTGTGGTTCTTATGAATACTGTTTATTCTCCCAGTGGCTCAATCACACTTCATTAATGAGTGTTTATTAGTAGAATAGGCGAGAGGCACTCTCCTTCAATGAATTAGATTATTGATGTAGATCAACGACTCACTTTGCAATCAATACAAATCAATATTGTGTTCTTAACACAGTGTCTTTCTGATTCATTGAGTAGCTTATCACTCTATTATCAAGGACTGTGAGGATTCCTGAAATACATATAGGACTTCATGATGTCATTATGGATGGTTTTTTTATTTCATGAATGTAAACAATTGAAACTATAGAGACTGCATACATGTGCCATCAAAATCAAGGTTTCTGTGGTATGCTCTATAGATACATTTACCATCATGGGGATGATGTGAATTGCTGCCCTGAGACCCTAAACAAATCTCTTCTTTATAAATATGCGATTAAGATCAAGAGGATAAAAAAAATGAGTCTCATAAATCTACTGTATGTTACCTTTGTTATTTAACCCAGGGCTCGATTTTAGCGGGAGCCCGGTGGCAAAATGCTCCCTAAAACCTCTGCGGGCTCCTTAGAAAGTAATTGAAAAAGCCCGGTGGGCTCCCTAAGATTTTCTAGTACCAGCCACCAAAAAAGCAATTTCTTACCAGCACACTAATCCACGCTTTATAAGTCTAAATCATGTTTTCAAAATCATAAAAAACCTTGAAAATAGCGAGTTTCAAATTGCTTAGCTGCGTCTTTTTTTCTGTACCACGTTTTTCCACACACATGGTACCTATGGAAAAAAGAATCGGGCTACACCGGTGCGAGAAACAGTTGCATGTACAGGGGTCCATTATCATTTACGCCGTGTGTAATTTCCAATGCACACATTTCCCTTGGGGATATCACGATTCTGTGTCATGTAGACTTCGGCTCTGCTTGTCAAAAGGGCGCCTATTAACATCCAAAATAACTTACCTCGGTAGTGAATTATTCCTGAAAAATCATTTGTTTCATTTTTTCAAGGGAGGGGGTAAATATCAGACAGTAAATCATCAAACATGGCAACATCTGATTTTAGGAGGCCGCCGGATTTTACTCACGCACGCACTGACACTTGTGCTAGTCGGAGCTCTCTCTCTCTGCCTGAGCTCTGGGGGACAATTCGGTCAGTAAAGGCCTCAATGATGGTGATTTTCTGTTTCAGATAGAGTTTACATTTCAGGTTTGTTTTTTTAAACTACCAATAAAGTTGGATGGTTTCTTCATTGTGATATATATTTAAGTTATTGATAAATACTTTTTCACCGAATTTAGACTCCCCCATAGAAAAATGCAATTTTCGTGGAGATCTGCGTTTTCAAACTCAAAGAACTGCAGGAAAAGTTAGGGTACATGCATGTACATGTAACATGTGCCTACATGTGACATACTTATATAGCCTGTGTGGTTTTTTGTACTGATATAAACACAATATTTGGAGTAGAAATTAGATGATGAATTAATTTCTTTAACATATACATGTATATCCAAGTCCACCGCACAGTCACACCCACACAAACACACACCAACCCACATCCATGATTCAGCATGAAAAAAAAAATCAATTTTGTTTATGTATTTAATTTATTTCCTTTTTTTAATTTAATTTCTTTTTTGAGGGGGGGCATTAAAAATGAAAAAAAAATGTCATTGACTTAAAAAATATGTGTTTGTGACCGGTGTCTAAGTGTGTTGGGGTGTCAAAATCTGATTTACCCTGAATAAATACAACTGGTGCTGATGATTATTAAACAAAAAACGTATCGTGATGGTGTGCTTTAATATTTTAATAGGTAATGACCAGTATTATGCAAAAAAAAGGGACAAACTTGGGCTCCTTAAAACCCATGCGGGCTCCCTAAAAAAGTGCTTGAGGAGCCCGGCTGGCTCCCTAAGAAAAAAGGAAAGGTCAGGCCCTGTTAACCGAGACATTATTTGAGGTTTTAAGAATTTAAGCAGTAGGCCTACCATTCCGTATAAATTTATGTATATTGTCATTACATGTAGACAATATTCATTGTACATGTACATGTAGACTAATATCAGTACAGAGATTTCAGGGTGAAATATTTCAGACCAGGTGAGGATGAATGTAAAGTGCATTCAGTCAAGAATCAAACTAATCTCAGTAACTTCTTTTCAAAGAAACTCTTTTCATCTATATGTGCACGTATGGTCTCACTATGTTTTAAAAACCAAACTTTTAAACCATGAACCTTAAGAGAAAATCCTGCATGATCTTTTCAACAGTTAATCTGGGAGAGGGTGTGATGTGACAGTAAGTACAGGTGATAGAATTCAAATTTCAATTTGAATGTTTTGTCTCTTTTTAATATATAGTTTGAATGGACCAAGAATGATGATAAGGTTATGCATGCAATTGAGGTTGGTGATATAGAGAAGCTTCAAATAACTCTAGCCAAGAAAGGAACATCACCAACTAAACTAGATGGAGAGGGAAGAACACCGTAAGTAGATCATTTCATCTTCATACATAATACTTCCTTTTGATTGTACAAGACTCCAACCCGCAGCATTTTACAAACAGGAGATTTGCAATACGTACATGTACTGTATAATGCGTACATTTTGAGTGAGATTATTTAACTTCATTTGCAACCAAGTTTTCATTTTACAGGAGCTAAAATTAATCGATTAAAATAATAATTGTAAACAGTGATTCTTGTGCATTTTAGATGCTATTATAATTGTTTGCTTTCAACAGGTTACATGTGGCAGCTCAGAAGGGACAGTATCCCTGCTTGGAAGTCTTGCTTCAGCTTGGGGCTAATCCAAGGGCATCTGACGGCCAAGGTATGTACTGCAAAGCAAAGAGGAAATAAATTAATTGCTCACAACTTATCATCCAGTTCTAGGCCAGATCTTAAAGGCATGTTTTGAGCAGTAGGAGTATTTGACTCAAAATGGGTTGAGTTTAATATGCATCTAGCTTTTGATATTAGGGCAATTTTCACATTTTCAAGCCAAAGGCTGTTTGAAATGAAAGATAAGAACACTGGAAGATAACAACACACACCCCTAATTGAAAAGACAATGTCTATTTTACAAAAAGAAATATTAACTTAAATCATTAAACCATGTTGTAATAATGATAATATGCATTTACATGTATATAGTGCAAAAACTATTTATATATTCTATTGCGCTGCAAGAGCTTCCCAGATGCTGTACATACTATTGGAATAGAAAGGTTTTTAATTTTAATTTGAAATTATGTACATGTGATTATGTACAGTTGTTGAATTAATCTGTGTTATACAGGTATATCTAATGAATAATCTAGAATGATTAGATCTAAAACACAAAGGTATCACTATCAGCATCCTATCCGAGCATGTAATAAAGTTTGAAAAGATTTATTGTTTGAGTAGAAGAAATAAAATTAAGCCACCAGAAATTGGTTCTTTAAGATGCAGATTCCTAATTTGTTGAATTATAACTGTTTCCATTGGTCCAAGGGTGATTTTTTGAAGTTCCATTAATGGGAAAGGGTTATTAGGGGGCGTATGAGAAAAGGATTCATTATTAAGAGGAAGCTGATGATTGATGGCAAGGCTAGAATTGGTCATAGTGGTCTGAAATCAGTTTCACTGCAATTTGTGAGAGCCATATTAGTTTGCAAAAGGTACAGAGATCTTTAAAAGAGAAGGCCCATGACAATTTTTTTTTCTCTCAAATATCACATTCTCTGTTTGCTTTGAATGTGGTCTTGGAGTTGAAAAAAAACCAAGATGAAACATTCAGACACTTCAAAGTAAAATTTGTAACAATTAAATATCTATGGTTATGCAGTGCTTGTATTTAGATGAAAGCTATCATATCGGCTCAATAGATTCTTCTTCTTGTGATTAAACTCTCCTTTTCCTGCCAAGCAAACCCTTTCTTATCAGCCTCCCCTGATTTGTTAATCGGCGGGGGGGGGGGGGGGGGGGGGGGGGGGGGGGGCTTACTCTTGCAATATTTTTCATACAAGTATTCTTATGTTCATAAACTCCTTTACATAATTTCAGTATTTTTGCTGTATTAATGGTTTAAACTGCCCATGTATATATACAAAACAGACGGTGTCTTTGCTACATGTAGTTCTACAGTGTACAGTGTACTTTAAAATCTCAACTTCATGAAAAACATGTGATGGTGTCATTAATCATCAAGTGATCTCCAATCTAATTTGATCCACCCAGTACATGATTTGTACATCAATTGAATGGTTGTCCATGGGGATAGTGTTGAAGAGCTAGAATATGTTACCTCTTATCAAGAGGAAATCAATGATTAAATCAATCTGAGGAGACTATTTAAGAACTTATAAAGCCTTGTACAAACTACACAATCTAATTTTCAAAGAAACTGTAATAGTATTTTATATTAACATTCAAACCTATAAAATCTTGACATGATCTGAATAGTGGTACATTTTGTATCTGAATACAACAACAAAAATTCCAGTCTATTTTAAACCTCCCTGTACATGTAGGAATAAAAGAAAGCAAATTCAATTCCAAATCGAAATGACATCACCAGTTTAAACTTTACTCTGACTATGAGTCTTGCTGCAATAAATCTGATTTTAGTATTCCTAGCATTACATGGTGTTTTGTATTTAAGTTTAAACCCACAATGTATAAGAAAACAATCTATTCATCTCATTTTTGTATCCTTCATTAGGTTGCACTGCATTACACTGTGCTTCCAAAGGAGGTCATTTAAACTCCATGCACAGGCTGATAAAGGCTGGGGTACCCATCAATGCACAGGATTTCAATGGAAAGACAGCTCTACATTTCTCAGGTAAGCATGGCCAAGAGTCTATAAATTGCTCAATACATTTTTTAAATCTAAAAACATGAAGTACTGCATTGTTGAGCTTTGTATTGAACAAAATGTTGAAATACCTTTTGATACAGAGTGATGTGTTTTATGCAAATCCTATATCAGCCATAACCCTGGGCTCGTGCCTTGCATAAGTTTGATTTAATATGCATTGACAGAGACACAAGGCCCTTCAACTCATTGCATAACCCTATGAATCATCTTTAGGAGAGCCCCGTGGTAAATGGCATTTATGACATTTATACTGTATCAGGATGAATTCTGTAATTCCTATGACATTTGTACAGGGACCAAATACAAAGTACATGTACATGAAGTATACAGGTTGACACAATTGGGAGGGAATTTTGGATTTACCCTTTTAAGATTTTGACAAATTGCAGATTTTGCAATAAGATGCTTGTTAATAAATTTCCAAGCTTTTAATAGCTGATAAGAAGTCAAATGATTGAGAGGGGTGATTAGCTCACAATAATGGCTGATCATCAAGGGTGTGTATAACTTATGACTGGTTTATAAAGTTCTACCGTTGATATAAACCTGATAGGCTTTATTCCTTCAGTCCATGAATTACTGCATTTCATTGAGCTATACATTTATTTGGGATAAATGAAACATACTAAGAGCTGAATTCTCCATATTGTAACTGCTACAGTACATACTGTGTTCATAAATTTTTATTTATGTAGGCTGTTCAATGTGTGATAGTGTAGTGGAGAAAGGGGGGGGGGGGGTCAATTAATTAATTGAAGCCAGATCAGCCGTTACCATGGATGTATATGCAGGTTTATATGATGTTCATATGTTTCATGTAGTTGGGGGTCATTTAACTCATTGATCTCAACCTAAGCCTAGATATCCTGTCTGGGTGAACTACATGTACATGTTGAATATCTCAAACGCATACTCCCATACATGTACATATATGGTGGATATCATTTACAGATTTCAATAATTTGATTTGATTTGATTTATTTATTTACCAACAATATTCACATGTTCACAGGTGATGAAACAAATTGCATAACAGTTACACATAAAAATACAATGGTAAATGGGACCAGAAAATAGCACAAGTGCTAATCGAGCCTGGCCCCACAAATATTACAAAATGCACATTTAAGAAGGAAATTAAAAAAAAAAAAAAAATTAAATTGCAATATATTCCTTGTAAAGGGTTATTCATCAACATTTTTTTTGAAGTTCCTTAATTGTATTATTCATCTACTGTAGACTTACATGTACATGTTGATGGTATGGTGATGATGGGCCATTAACCCTAATTCTCCCGGGGGGGGGGGGGGGGCATAATGGCCCCCCCTCGACAATTTTCGCGATATATCTGCTGCGCAAAATTGTTTAACCTCGCCGCTCACTGACTTTTTACTTTCAAGTCTCGCGCAAATTTTGAGACCAAATTTGTGACGCCCGGGTACGCGGTTACGACATTACGCAACATTATGTAAGTGCATGTCAGACCCAAAATTGCTCATAAACGTGATTTCATGTACAAATCCAATGCAAATTGTGTATTTGGCCAGACTTCATAAATGTATCATTATTTCTACTTTTACAAATTAAACTTAATTAATTTTGCCTTGTTTATGATCAGAATTAAGTCTGGAACGATTTCCATAGAAAAAAAAAAAAAAAAACAAAGTAAAAAAACAAAGAAATACATAAGAAATAAAAAAAACAATAAAATACATAAGAAATTGGTCTTGGTACCAGAATTTTTTTCATTCACAATTGTTAGGAATGCTATAAAGAATATTTTCACCAAAAAATAGCATTCTAGGAGCTTTATTTAGTGAATCAGATGAAAAAGTATGATTTCATGAATAAATTAGCATAATTAATTCATATAAAATGAAAATATATGAATTCAGTGAAATTTACCAATGCAACTGCGTAGATTACGTCATTCTCTACCATCATGCAAATTTTCGTTGTGATCGCGCAATCAATGGCTGAGATCTTAAGGGGGGCCATTATGGCCCCCCCCCCCCCCCCCGGGAATGACAAGAATCAAAATACCCCGGGAGATTGAGGGTTAAAACCTTTTATTTCAAAATAAAAAAAAATTAAAATATTGAGGATAGCTCAAAATTATTTTTATTTGATAGGGAAATGGTGGTAATTCACAACCCTATATTTTCTGGAAACAGTCTCATTGCTGTGGAGAATTCTTTCTAACTTAGGCCAACAAAAAATAAAAATGAAAAGCTGTCTCTAATGTCTTAACACTAAAAAAAAAAAGCTTTTTCTGAGCTGTTCCCTAAATGTTTAAATTTTGAGGTCACCAATAATATTGTTCCATCAATTTTTTCCATGGGAATACCCCAACAGAGTATAAATTGTACAATCAAACGCTGATCTTTACCCTCACATTTTTCAGAGAAACCTAGCTTAGCTACATTTTGTGCAAGGAGTACATATTGATGTTAGCATAGAATTAACTTTTTTAATACTCTTGAATGTGATAATGAACTCATTATGATATCTTCCTTAAAGGACAAGTCCACCCCAACAAAAATTTGATTTGAATATAAAGAGAAAAATCCAATAAGCATAACACTGAAAATTTCATCAAAATCAGAAGTAAAATAAGAAAGTTATGACATTTTAAAGTTTTACTTAATTTCACGAAACAGTTATATTCACATCCTGGCTGGTATGCAAATGAGGAGACTATGACATCATCCACTCACTATTTCTTTTGTATTTCATTATATGAAATATGAAATATTCTAATTTTCTCCTCAGTGTCAAGTGATACAACGATTAATTCCTCCCTGAACATGTGGAATTAGCATTGTTTAATACTAAATGGTTCAGTCAAGTTGGTCCTTATTGTCAAATCTATAAAAAATGAAATATTGTATAATTCAAACAATAAAAAACAAAACAAATAGTGAGTGATGGACATCATCGACTGAGTCACCTACATTGTAGTTATGCATATCACTGTTTTGTGAAAAATACCTGGTAAGCGTAACTTTAAAATGTCACAACTTTCTTATTTTACATCCGATTTTGATGAAATTTTCAGCACTATGCTGGTTTGATTTTTCTCTATTTATTCAAGTCAGCATTTTCCTGGGGTGGACTTGACCTTTATTAATATCACATTGTCCCGAGCTTGTTCACACACCTTGGAATATGTAATGCGCATTCATCAATATACATGTACGTGAGATGATTTTCGAAACAAAGTTTTGCCCTCACCACCAGTCTTAGTTAACAATCTTTTATCTTTCAGCTGGGAATGGTCACATAGAAAGTACCATCTTGCTACTACAATGTGGAGCTTCTATTGATATTGCAGATGAAGTAAGTTTACATACATGTACCAACATTGGTACTATCCAGTATTATGTTCCTGGATCTTGTTCTTTGCAGTGAATATATTTTATTTCTTGTCTTACATTTACCTTTTTCAGAGGTTGTACAGGTACTTGTTGCTACTGTAATTAGTAAAACATTCATCCTTTCCAAGATACTAAATGAGACTTTGTTGTAATTCAGAGAGGGAATTCATGAATGCTTTCAGAAAGTACTTGGAAGTGACTGAAATATACAGGGAGTCAATTGTAATAGAAATAAAAAGCTTAATGTGAATTCGACATCCATTGGTAATTTAATACTAGTATCTGCTATTAGTGCTCTTGAATGCTTACTAATGAATAAAGTGTCATTGCATACTAGATAGCTTTAGGTCAAGCACAAATCCAATGGTCAAAGGGGGGCACTATACCTCCATAGTTTTTCATTTCTTGTAATTCTTTGTTTGGACCGGAAAATTCCCCCTATTACTAGTGATTAACCTTTTTTTTGACTTGCCAGTGTTTGTAAGAAATAAGTTGATCAGTAAATCGTTGTCCTGCAGTGATCTATATCATACAGTCTATTAATCTGCAAAGTCTGTATCAATGTTCCCCCTTCATTTTGAGGTTTTAAAGCAGATAAGTCATTATAGGATGTACACTAAAGCTATCGAAGGTCAATCACCCTATACAACACTGATCCTTGAAGTACCTACACACCGATAATCCCATTGGCGTCATCTGTTCACTTTAGTCATTAGCTTGTACAGAGACTGAATCTGAAAACCACTTTGGGTTGGAAATCACTATTAATGCAGCTTAGCTTTTATAGCAAACTGGGGCTAGGGGCGGTCTGTACAGTGAGTCCGGCATGTGCAGTATTTTGTTGAAAAATGAAAATCCTTGTCCAGTTGTTTATACTTTAATATCCAGAATGAGATGTTTGGTATGCTTGGAAAATAATATCAAGGATCATATTAGAGGGGGGGGGGGGTTGTTAGAGCAACACATTTTCATTTCTTTGCCTGGTATGCATTTGTCAATGATGTATGATATATTTGCCTTTAAATTAGCCATAGTATTCACCTTGCATGAGTGCCGAGCTAATTGAAAGTCTGCACCATGTCAATTTTGACCCATATCTCCTTCCTGTATCATCATCACCCAGAACTCTGGGGCCTACACCCCTCTAAACCAGATGTCACCCTCCTATAGCTCAGTTTCTTATTTTTAGTCAATTTTTTTCTTCTCTCCACTCCATCGATTAATGTAGTGCCAATGCTCATCAAGCTGATACAGTGACAAGTGTACTGTATGTACAGAGTACCACCCATATCTGGGATCCATTGTATAATAGTTAAATGATTGTGGTAAACCTTGTCATCCAATGGTCAAACTACATGAACCATGGTAAAAATGCTAAAAAACCCTATCAGTATAAAAAATTTGTGCAAGTTTATACATGGCAGAGTTGCAATAAACACTATATATTTTACACAGAGCCCTAGTCTTTGTAGGTGTTGACCATTAAAAGCAGATTTGATCAATACATACATAAGACCCTAGATGACTTTATATGAGTGTGTTCATTTTCTATTCCAGTTTCCATGTACCAAGTCTCTATGATATTTTCCTCACCAAGTTAACTTGATTCAAAACTGTGTCTTCATTCTCTTGCTGAATCATAGGTTCCACCTGGGTGAAATCATTCATTAGCCGATTATGACCTCTCTTTCATTATCAGTCTAACGACTTCTCCTTTCTCAAAATTGTCTTTCCAGCTGGAAATAAATGTAGTTTTAATAGGTCCTACATCAATGCATGTAAACTCATTCATAACCTGTATGGTTTTTATTTTTTGGGTTCAGGGAATTTTTATTTCTAAAATTTGAACTTATTTATGTATGCAAGCAGCTGTCCCATACATGTATATGTCAGCCTTCTAATTCTAATTTATTCAAATTATTTGATGGTCCATGATGACTGCAAATAATTTTCTCTGAGTAGAAAAGTGTATACATGTAAAGATGTGTTGGAATGAATTTGCTGAGAAAATTGCATTTTAATGAATTAATGGCATGGGGGAGCTGATAGGTTGTTTCAGATCACCTACAGATCACCTTGAGTTTGTCATTTCCAGGTATTTTGGCAGTGTGAAAGTTAACTACGTGTTATCTCCCCAAAAGAAAACATCTGCTATTTAGTAGGTACTTGTCAAAATGTCAAAATTACAAGAACTTTCACTGGGATTTTTCCAAGGTCGCAGGTATTTTCGCAGTGTGAAAGCAAATTACGAGAACTTTTAGCCCAGCATGAAGTTGGGTGCGGGTGCCGTGGGTGGCTGCCGAGCTAGCGATTTTGAATCTCGTGCCTTGCTTTCGTATCAGACCATACTGCGCATGCTGGTATCTTCAGGAACTTATCCTGAAGTGTATGTTTCAGGGTGGTGTGAATTCGGGAATAATTAACATGTTTTCGCCTGAAAAAGTTATCATTTTAAAGGGATTCTTGCGATCGAGGCAGTTTTAAACCACCTATAAAAGTCAAAGCTTTAAAATTCAACAGCTAAGTGGACATATTTTCATACATGTACATGTACAGTTCTTTGTATTATCAAAACTTTGTTTATTGACATTGGAAAGCTCTCCATTAATAAGAGTTGAACTAAGAATTGGCATTCCTATTTTTAGGCTTTGTATCGTAGAGAAAGTACCTATATCATAAAGGTCTATTAACAAGAAAAAAGTTAATTTCTTTCTAGATTGGAGAATGAAAACCAAAACCAATTTGAGAGCATCAAGATTAGGAACTTGTAAATCCTAAACTAATCACCAAGAGATGATTGTGTTCACACTTCTGTGAATCTCCTGCTTCCTCTTCTTAATCCACCAAGCGAGGGCCTCTGACTAATGTTTGACCAAGTTATCAACATTCAATGATAAACCATGGATAACCAGCATTGAGAAGCTGCTTGCAATATAAAGCAGAATGTACTTGGTATTGGGTTTCATATCAAGTAAATTATTCCCTCTTAACAAATGTGTGTTTTGAAAAGATCATGTTGCTATTAAAGCATCTGCATATTATTTTGTGCACTACTGTAGGTTGGGTTTCATTTTATCGACCACAACACCAATAATGCTGGAATTCATCTCTAATTCACTGTAGGCCTACCGGTAATTTTTTTTTGTGAGACAGAGAGGGTTAACCCTGATGCTGCAGTTGCCATGATTTATGTTTGTATTGTGAATCATGATTCATGTTTTTGAGTCCAGCTTTTGGTTATGAATATCCATGCATTGCAAGTAACAAGGCCTTTTAAATCTTTTGTTGAAAGGAAACTCTTTCCTGTGAGTTTGCCAAAAAATAAAGGAATATCATTGATATTATTATAAGGTGCTTTATGGGGGATTGGGAGTTGGGTGAATTTTTAAAAGAGACTATCACCCCCTAGATTGAAATGCAATTGTTGTTTAATCTGGCCTCTTCCTTATAATGTACAGGCAGCTCATCACAGTTTGTCTCCTGCTTTTTGACCATGTAGGAAGTATCTCTGGCCCCTACTATGGCCTCTAGCTTGCTTAATAGATCATGATTATTATTCATGATTCATGTCCTCGTAATTGTGATTCCATGGAAATTTGGAGTAAGGTCTTTATACGACTTGCAGATTGACAGAAATACAAGTTATTAGGTTTGTAGTGAAAAGTTGACCTTGATAATAATAGTAATTCTTATAAAATGCTTTTTCAAAAGTTACAACTAAGCACAGCATTTGATATCTCTTTTAAAGGTGCACAGTCCCTGTTTTTGAGAGGGCGCTGTTGGACATACACATGTACTCGCTGTGGACGGTGTCAGCTGCCTATACATGTATGTATTGACACCAACTAATGCCCAAACTCTGACAATTCTGCTCCGCCTCCTTCTGCCGTGTGAAGTAACATTGGTAGATGCTTGGGCCAATGCCGATGTACATGTAGCCGAAAGCAGCGCAGCATATGTGCACTGTGCACTTGCTGTGTGACTGGCTGCTGACTGCAGCTGCATGCAAATTATCTTCTTAATGAAGATGGTTGCATGTTAAAAACCATTCAACAGTCCTGGGGAACCTTTAAGTAGAATTTTGGATCAAGGAATGATATTCCCATGGTCCAATGAGACTGTATGAGAGGCAAATTCACCTCTCTTTATTGTGGTAGTGATGATAGCCCATAGAAAGTTACTTATAGTAGCTTGTGTAGTTGTATAGTACAGATGCAAGAAGAACTTTTTAGTTGCAACATAGCACTATTGAAGATGTACGTATAATGTACAGACCTTTATAATAAATTATTTTATTACTGAATTGGAAGAGTTGATGACTGTATTGACAATCAGTTTCCTGTAAATGTTCATATACTGCATTGATCTGTCATAGGACATAGGTCAAAGGGAAACACCTGAATGAAATGCTTGCGAATCAAGCATCATGCAAACCTCACTTCAACCACTAGGCTTGGTATATTGATAGGAGATGATTGGGTGGGGTCTTAGTAAGACTTCCTGTCTTACAACACCTTGAGGGTTGTAACCACTCAGACAAGACATCCTCTTCCTCTTCCTATCTTCCTCCATCTTATCCATCACTCTATGTCCTGTTTCTTCTACCCCCCCCCCTCTCTGTGTCTATTCCACACTCCTACTCTCTGTTCTAAACTATAATTTTTTTTCACTTTCTCCGTACCCTCTTCTGTGAATACTATATTCTGTTAACATTGTAATGCATTTTATGTTCATTATTCCAAAAGTACACCACTTGAATATTATCAATGTAACTTTTAAACAATACCCAATTAAGCTTGTGAATAGATGTTACAGTATGTTTTAATTACAGATCTAAAGTTATTAAAGTGACTTGTACATCCTGTATTCATTTTCCTATAAACCATTACACAACATCCTGTGATACTGACAAGGCTACTTTTTGGCCTTCATGTACGAACAAAAATATTACAAATGAAAACGTAACTTGTCATATGGTTGGGATAATTTCACTTCCTTTGGTTTTATTGTATACATGTAGAGATTTCCACCCCAGTGATATCTTTGATAGGAATAGGGATTATCTCACTGATTGAAATAGTCTGATAGTAGTTTGAAAGAGTTTGTAATCCATATCCATCCATCCATCCATCCATCCATCCATCCATCCATCCATCCATCCATCCATCCATCCATCCATCCATCCATCCATCCATCCATCCATCCATCCATCCATCCATCCATCCATCCATCCATCCATCCATCCATCCATCCATCCATCCATCCATCCATCCATCCATCCATCCATCCATCCATCCATCCATCCATCCATCCATCCATCCATCCATCCATTCACTCCATCTATCCATGCATTCATCAATCAATCAATCGACCGTCCAACCGGTCAATTGAGCAATAGATTGATCAATTGATCAAATAATCAAATCATTGCACTCTATGTATGATAAAAGCATACAATTTTCTTTTGTGCTACTTAAATTTAAGTTTCTTTGAAATAGCTGTTAATAAATAGACACATTTTTTTCAATTCAATTCAATTCAATTCATTTATTCTTTTCCATTAAAAAACAACAAAATATGTACATTTGAAATACACATGTATATACAAAAAAATAGATCAAATACATCAGCATAGTAAATTAATATTGTAAGTGATAGAAATAAATGGAAAATGGAACAAAGCTTGTAAATGGCAGGAGTCCAAAAGTTAACAAAATACAAATATAATAATGATAATAATAATATGAGATGGCGCATGTATTTGAATTCAACGTCTTGCCCCCCTATCCCCACCTGCCCCCTGTCCCCACCCCCCTACCCCATCTCTCTCTCAGGTAGAATTCAAAATTAATATAGGCTAAAATTTAAATTGAAATGAAATTAATATGACAACAAATAAACTTTAAGATTTTTTTTGAAAGTATTCAAAAAGACATTCTCCGTAATAGAAGTTGGTAATGAGTTCCATACTGTGGGCCCTGTATATCTAACTGTTTTTTGCATGTACATGTACTGCTTATCAATATTCCAGATATGTAATTTTTTACTGTTTCGAGTGTTATAATTTGTGAATCATAGAATTAGTTTCAAACATATTGGCAAGAGGAGGCAAAACGGTTCCTTTGATACACTTGAATACAAAAATGGCAATTTGATAAGTGTTCAATTTATAAATATCTAATGTGTTTAACTGTTTGAATAGAGGTTTAGAATGAGCTAAATAATGCGAGTTTGTACAAATACGCAAGCAATGCTTTTGCAGTAAAAACAATGGTTTCAAATTTGAAGGGGTTGAATTTGCCCAAACGATATTACCATAGGACAAATAAGATAAAATTAGTGAAATATAGATAGTAAATAATATATTCAATGGTAAATAGTGTTTAAGTTTTGAAAGTAATCCTGTAGTTTTGCTGATTTTTTAAGAGATCATTGTAATATGAGGCTTCCATGAGAGATTCTCATCTAATAGTATACCTAGGAATTGTATGTTAGATACTCTTTCAATAAGAGTTTCATCTATATATAATGGGGGTACTTCATATATTACTTGCTTTCTATTAGTCTGTATTGTTTTGAAAACAATACATTTTGTTTTTGCTAAATTAAGTGATAATTTGTTAACTTTAAGCCACAATGATACCTTTTTGATTTGTTCATTAAACTGATTAACTAATAAATGTATTTTATTATTACTCATAAACAATGAAGTATCATCAGCAAACTGTATAAACTTTAAGGAAGGGGCAGAGTTACAAATATCATTTATGTATAAGAGAAATAAAAGGGGGCCCAAATTTGATCCTTGCGGAATTCCGCATTCCATCAGCAATTGTGAAGAAGTACATCCATTATATTCTGTAAACTGATATCTATTAGAAAAATAACTTATGATCCATTTCAATGCTATCCCTCTTACACCATAATTAGCCATTTTCTCAAAAAGTATAGAAAAATTTATAGTATCAAAGGCCTTACTTATACCCCTTTCATAAACCCAATAAAACCTATCCTCCAATTAGCCTCCTAAGAGTAATGCGGATAATTCAATAAAAATTGCGTTCACAAACTCCGAAAATTATCCGCATTATTTTTACGAGCGCCCGTCCTGAAAAAGGCGGATAATCGTCATGACAACTGGACACGCCCCCTCCGATGCGGTTGTGTTGGAAAAGGGTGACCTTGTGACCGCACCATGGCAATTATCCGCATTATTTGGAAATACTTTCATAAGCTCAAAATCTTGTCCTGATGCCGCTATTATGCGGATAATAGCAGCATCAGAATAATGCGGATAACTCTTGTCCTCCTCTGATTTTACGACCAAATTATGCTGCTATTAGCCGCATAATTGGGTTTTATTGGGTTTATGAAAGGGGTATTACATATAGGTCCATAAAAACACCAAAAATAAACTGGTTTAAATAAAAAGCATTAATAATTCTATTTTGAAGGGCTGAAAGGCTGAGAAGCCCCATGCTGTGACACTCATTAGCAGGCTTGTCCCAGGCAAGCTTGATGAGTGATATTGAGTTCTTGTAAATTCCATCTTGTTAATAAAAACATTAAATTACTGGGTGACCTAGGGAGGAAATCCGACTAGGATTCAAGCCAAGATAGGGTCGCCCATAGATTAGACGACCTCCTTTTTTTTCTATTTTTATTTCTCAGAAATGATTATGGATTATCCGTCTTCCTTCTATTCTGTATCTTAATTAATGCTCCTGGCGGGGTTAAATCAACTTTCAGAAATTAAGAACTCTGGTGGTAGTATATATATAGATTTGAGCAATTGGGATAAATGAATGAAGGCCTTTAGATAGTCTCTTCCTGAAATGATTTTAAGGGTATTTTTTGATAATAAATCATTTCAGAGGGGATTGGATTTCATTGATTTAAAAATAGGATGAAGAATATTTTTACGATTTTTTTTAGAACTGTCAGCAGTAGAAGGTGATGACTTCTTATAACTGTATTTTATTTTTTATTTATTCATTAATATTTATTTATTTATTATTATTTTTTTTTTTTTGGGGGGATGGTGAAATATATGTACACTATAATTTAGTTTGAAAGACAATGAAACATCTACAGTATTCATGTATTATCATTTCAAGAGCTCAGTGGTACTGTACATGTACAAGTACATAATTAAAATTGGGCTTGTAAAGTTAGGGCTGAATAATGTTTTTAGCGTTTCTTTTTTAATAAAAATTAGATGGGCTATTCCACGGTTACTCACGTTACATTTGGAGACACCTTGACTCATACTTGGAGCTGTAATTCCATTATTATTGATAGGAACTAAACATCTCTTTATCACAACATAGTATGCAGTCTGACTATCCTTTGTATAAAAACAAAACTTGGGAAATTTCATTATGCTCCTGGCAAATCTTTGAAATGTGTCGGTTACTCATGTTACATGATTTGGACATGCATAAAATGAAAAGTGGACATAAGTGAAAAGTGTCCTCATGCAAGGCTTTTATGAAAGTTGATTATATCCATTTCAAAGAAGTATATTAGGGAGACAAATTTGTATATAATTAAAAAAATAAAGAACACATGGTTTTTACAAGGGGTGCAGATAAAGTGGTTACTCACGTTACGGTTCAGATGGGCTATATGTACAAAGACACATTGAGCTCATGTCCACCAACCTATGGAATTGCCCAGATTTAAAACGGTATTTCGGTATGCGATTCTTCCAAATGTACTATCGAGTATGCTCAAAGTTTGGGATGAGTACATCATTCACTATATTTACATGATGTACATCATGTATTATAAGTTGTGAATGTATTGAACTCTTTTTCCATGGCCCCATTTTATAAAAAGTTGCTCTGATATCAACTCTTGCTGGAATACAACTTTCATTGGAAGAGCCAATCAAAAAGCAGAATTTTCACTGTTGTCATGGTAGTAGTTGACATTCCAGCAAGACTTGCTATCATAGCAACTGTTCATGAAATGGGGCCTGGACTTCATTGATGTCATGTTAGATCATCATTGAACTGCTATTCACTTTCTTGTGGTCAAGTGTTCTGACAGTGTTTCGACAGAGGGCTGTCTGTAATAATTTACAAAAATATTCATTATCTGAGCTGTTAATTCAATTTTCTTGGCAACACGGCATCCCTGTTTATAAGATGAGCAACTTTTCTTGGATTTGTGCCATAGAAGTCATTGAACTGTTGGCCCATAGTTGTGAGGTGTTGCATTTAGAACGTACATTGTAGGCCGATATTTACTGTACAGTAGGCCCTATTTCCTGAACCGAAATGAATTTAGTAGGTGGTTTCAGACTGCCTAGAAGTTGGTCATTTTCAGGTATTTTGGCAGTGTGAAAGCAAATTACTAATTTGCTTTCACACTGCCAAAATACCTGAAAATGACCAACTTCTAGGCAGTCTGAAACCACCTACTAAATTCATTTCGGTTCAGGAAATAGGGCCTACTGTACAGTAAATATCGGCCTACAATGTACGTTCTAAATGCAACACCTCACAACTATGGGCCAACAGTTCAATGACTTCTATGGCACAAATCCAAGAAAAGTTGCTCATCTTATAAACAGGGATGCCGTGTTGCCAAGAAAATTGAAGAGCTGCCAACCATTACGTTTTTGCCGTAATCATTACGTTTTTTCATTCAAATTACGGCATTATGGTTTTTCTTTTCAAATTACGTTTTTTGACAATTTTGATAATGTGTGTACATAATTGTATGTATGTGGAGTGCGTGTTGAGCCCGAGATGAGCCTGGTACTTGCGCGTGCGTAGTCGCCCGCCGGCCGGTTTTCCAACGCACTTAATTTGATAGCGTGCACGCCCGGGGGGGGCACTCAGTATATAATGCATAGTGGGTATGTGCCGCGGAGGGGACCCCCATTTTTACACTCAAATTTCCGTTCCAAGGCATAGCATTTTTGCCTTTTTTGAGAAAAAGAACAAAGAATGCCGCTCCAAGGCATAGCATTTCCTTCTTATCGAGAAAAAAGAAGAAAGAAATCCGTTCCAAAGCTTCGCATATTTTTCGTTACGCCGTTCCGGTCGCATTGATCTGCTACAAGGAGCTGCAATTTTGGTGAAAAGCGGCCGTAGAGCGCTTTTCGACCATCGCCTAAGCGCGAGCGCACCCGGCGGAGGCCGCGCTAGCTGCGTCATGCACGATTGCCTGTTCCATAGGGATGCATACGCACTCACAGAGATACGGAGATCCGTTCCGAGGACCCCCGTTTTCACACACATTTGTAGTTCCGAAGACCGTTCCGAGGACCCTCCTTTTTACAATAAGCCCGCTCCAAGGCCCCCGTTTTTTGCCTCGCCCGCGGCTCACCCCTACCACTTTTTTGGTCGAGTGCCCCCCCCGGGCGTGCACGTACATATACGTTAGTTGAATATGCGAGCGGCATGCATGGTACGAATCGCGATGTATAGCGACTGGTAAATACGTCTGTAAGGATGATGACGTCATCCAAGATGGCAACTTACGATGACAAACGAAAGGATCGAGGATGATTATGTTTTGATCATCATTTGAAAGGAAATAACAGTAACTGCGGTCTAAGGTACGATATTTCTGAATTTTATATATTTTATCTTAAATTTGTATGTAATTTCTTTCCTATAAAGTGATGTTTTATGTACAAAAAAACGATCCGAAAATCAGATTTCCGCCGAATGTTAGATCTAACGTTACTGCTAATACGTTGTCTCTACGCACGGGCCAACACCTTCAGGTGAGTGGAGCCAACGTTTGTTCTTGCAGCGCAGAGCGAGGAGTACGATGAATTGGGTAGGGTAATTCCCCAAATGTAGTAAGAGAAGAGTCCATTTGTAATGGAGGGGGATTTGGAGGTTTGAGGGAAATTATTATTCCATTTGCAAAATTTTACAAAAATACTCATCATATATATTAAAGATTGAATCATCAAAAGATATTTTTCATATACTTTAAAATTGATTGTAGTGATAAAGAAATGAAATTTTGAGGCTATTTTCTTGAATTGATTATTCCCTTCGGATAACGGTACCGGTACTGTCTGGTTAATTTTCATCAACTCGTATCAAACAAATACGATGAATTCGGCTTTGAAAAGACCTGGAAAGCTCTTCATTGTCCCCTGAAGTAATAATTCTGGGTGATATTCAACATTTATTGATAGTTTCACATGATTTATACTAGAGAGATGTCCTACTGCCTTTGGAATTCATTAAAAAAGTCGGCACTTTAGCATTCAGTTTAGCAGGAATGGGAAGATTTCTTCCCCGGTTCTGGCGGCCTAGATGTCTGCTCTATAGTGCTGTCACTGCTGGGGATGATTGAGTGTGCGTGCAGTGTGATTGAGGCTGAGCTGTGCACATCGTGAAGTGATTTACGATGGGACTTTTGTGGAATGATTTCAACTTCTTATCAATAGATCTATTTGAATTTTAGATTAGATTGATTTATGAATAATTTTTCTATATTTGTGGAATGTTACATGTACACTTCCATTTTATGACACTTTAATTTTAAAGGGTACTGTTTGGCAAAAACAATGTTACTTGGGAAGAGAAGTCTGAATTGATGTCAACTTTTTTTTTTATTTCTCTTAGTCTACAGTTTGGTAGTTTTGTCAGGAAACTCAACATAAAACAATGAATTATTTTAGAAGTGGAAAGGAAGCCCCAGAAAAATGGAGCCCGAAAAATGTTCACCAGAACTGATTTTGGTGCCCCTGAAAGAATTTTTTTCTCGACAGATCTTCCCTTTGATAAGTGCCGGGGTAGGTTGCACTACAAAATGAAAGCCCTACTAGTCATTTTTAGAAAAATTTGACTAGAATAAAAGTGGCCTTCATGGCCTTGATACCCCTTGAAATTTTGGGGCATCCAAGGCCACTTTGCCGGTTGCCCCAAGCTGAAAGTGCCCATTTAAAAATGGCCTTGCCCCTCTCAATTCTTCATTCAAGCCCTGCTACTGACTTAATTAAAGTTGGTAGATTATATCAAACGGCCCAAGACTAAGGGTCCAATTTGTAACACTCCGTTACTTAGCCCAGACTAGGCCTAGAGATTAACTTTTTTTTAATTGTTCACTGCATACATACTTTTTGCATTGGATGTCTGTCGCATGTGGTTTTAAGGTTCGTTTTAACACATTCCTTTTTTTTGGTGGAAATTCCTTTTTTTGGCCATAATGATTCCTTTTTTTGCTTGCACAAGGTTGGCATAATCTCCCTGAAAGAAATTACCCGCTAAATAGTAGGTACTTGTCAAAATTATGAGAACTTTCTCGGGGATTTTTTCAAGGTCGCAGGTATTTTGGCCATGTGAAAGCAACTTATAGCCCAGCATGCGTGTACAATGTAGTTGGGCGTGTGCGCGCTGTGGGTGGCTGCTGAGCTAGCGATTTTGAATCTCACACCTTGCTTAATATTAGACCATACTGCACATGCTTGTAACTTCAGGAGCTTATCCCAAAGGGTATGTTTCGGGCAATGTGAATGCGAAAATAATTAACAGGTATTTTTTTAGCCTGAAAAGGTTCTCATAATTTAATAGGGATCCTTGTGATCGAGGCAGTTTGAAACCACCTACATGTAATGTGTTATAGTAAAGTTCTGTGTACCTGGGGGGGGGGGGGGGGCTGGTCCATAAAAGTGACTGTAAGAACGACTGGTGATCCTTTCTTGTCGTAAATGATATCCACCATTATGTTCATTGGTGATTATTTAGCATGTAAGAAAGGATCATCAGTTGTTCTTAAAGTCGCTCTTGTGAACAGCATTGTGAAACACCCACCTAGATAGGTATTGAATCAGTCATTCATATGATGTGTAGGCCTACTGTTTTTATTTTTGTTGCAGAGTTTTTTTACAGAAATACATGAAAGTAGTTATTTATAAACATTTAGCAAAATTTTGAGGCCATTCCTGTACTAGTTTGTGTGTAGAAATCCAATTTCTAAGAGATACATATTTTTTTGTGTTTGATAGATCTTTTTACAAACTATGCTTTTCTGCCATCTAGACAATCAGAATAATTCATATAGCTGAGTAAATAATGAGCACCTGTATGCCTATGTTTATAATAATATGAGGTCAGTGGATATTGGATTGATTTTCTTCTGCCAAGATTCATTATTGGACAATACAACACCTGCTCTTGAAATCTCTATGTTGTGATGAATGGTAATGAAGATTTAATATGGCAACCTGACCTCATCATTTGCAAAGAGAAGGCTGTCTTTCAAGTTCCCATGTCAATCAACTTTTGATGATCATTCTTCTTGGAGTCATGATTTTCATGAGTAAAGTCTCCTACAACAACCACCCCCCATTTCACCATCAACAAACTTCTTCATTTTCCTATAGCGATTTATATGTGAATCTGCCAAAGTCATAGGCCTATATCTCTATTAGTTTGGACCACAGAGATCTGTCTGATTCTGGAAAAGTTTGAGTTAAGATATCTTTAGCTCTGAACAACTGCTTCAACAAAAATAGCCAATAACATGATAGAATGTATCTAAAAATGCTATATACATGTACATGTACAAAGAGAAATACCCCACCCCATCTAACACTTAGTCTCTTATTCCCATCCAACATTTTATATCCCCATGGTATGCAATAATGCCTGTGTATGATTTTAATATTTTGTTTTGATATTTTTTTACTCTTTTTTTGACAGTATGGAAAGACTCCATTAATGGTTGCAGCTTCATCAGGCCATACTGGTGTGTGTAAAGACCTCATTGATAGGAGAGCTGATGTTAACAGCCAAGATCATATACAGAAGTAAGACTTCATGTTCATTATTAAAAAACAATTAAAAAATTGTTATTTTGTGTATTGAAGCAAAGAGTTGTCTTTTCAATACGCATACATCACAGTGACCTCATTTATGTAGCAGATTTGAAATCCATGGGTGTAAGTAGAAAAAAGAATAACATGACAACAATATTTGGCATCCTTTAGTTTAATATTTATGAAGAACCACTAAACACAAATCAATAATAAAAAGAACAAAAAAGGAAGAATGATGTCCATTATGACTGATCACCATGTTGGTAATAATGGCACCAAGCCCATTACCATTGTCTAGACTAAATTATTTACACTTTGAATCCTGATCCTCTACTTAGGAAAACATGATGATTAAAATTGTTACCAGGGAAACAACCTCACAAAACATTTTTATAAATCTCAAAATATATTTCTTCCTGAATCCTGACTCATATGTTGGCATTAAAATCATATGTCATTGTTGGCAGAATAAAGAAGACCTTTAGGGATCTAACAGGCAAATATATTATATTGACATTGAATGTTAGAAGGGAGGGAGGGAGTAAAAGATTCATAAAATGATATATACAGTATTATGTGGTCTTAAGTATAAATGTATAGATAGTATAATCCAATTCTTGTCATATGGACCAAATAAACTGCTTCCTTGATTTTCCTTGCACACGTGAACATGAATTTTCAAGTTATCAAATTACAGTCAAAGTATTTTATCAGTTTCATTGGTCAATTTCATTTCTATTTCAATCAGTCTAGGGCCACATAACACGAAGCTTAGCCATGAATAGCAAATAAGAAAAGAACACTTCTGATTGGTTCCTGCTCAGTATTTTAATCCAAATGCGCATGTAACATAGATAACGATCGGTCAGTCCATTTAGCAATTGATCGCTAATCTTTGTGTTATGGAGCCCTGATCATTATGTTGGATTTTGCACTTCCTCTTTCAGAATCAACAAGATGTCCCCTCAGTTTCCTACCCATTTCTCTCTTTGTAATTGTTGATCATGTTCGTTGCTGCACTAAACAGTGAATTCAATAAAACACACCTGCTTGTTGATTCTTACTCCAACGATTCCATGGCAATGAATGACAATCAAATATTCTTGAGATGCAAAGAGTGACCCCAGATTCTTGTCCCAATTTTATTGATGCAGGTGTTTCCCAGCTTACCATGGTATTGATCATTTGTTTCTCCTCCCAGCTATCCTACTTTATTTATTTTACAGTTCAATATATTCAGATGTAAGGTGCAAAAAGTGTTTCTTTAAAGTCTAGCATGGTTTGGATATCAAGTTTTTCTTGTCACTGATAATGATTTGTATACAGGCCTACATGGAGGTGTGAAAAAGTCAGATATATATTTTAGACTTTTAGTTTCATAAAAAAAAAATGAAATGCCCTCTTCTTAATCAAAACATTGATTGATACAATCTGATAAAAACACTATCATTCATTTTGATAAGGAAACTTCAAAACCTAATTAAAATTCTGAAACGACGTGATACCTCCCACTCCTATGCTGCATCTTAACACTGCACTCAACCTGTAAATCTATTTAGAGACCATTTAAAACAAGAGAGAGGGACTCTCTACATCAGATTTTTCACCCTGGTAGTTTGCATCTGTGGGAACATTTCACCAATCAAAATTTTTAACTGGCACCCAGTAACTTACATGTATCACATATAGAAAATGACAATTGGTATTGTAAAGCCCTGAAAACCGACTAGTTTTCATTAGTTATCAGGTAGTATAACTTCCACCACTAAAGTGTCTCTTGTGACAACTCTGTTTGATCTATATTATGTAATGAGAATCATATTTGTCAAACCAATTTGTAGACTGTTTTTACACTCCTGAAAACTGAACAACTCTCTCTCACTCCTTCTCTCTTGCTCTCTGTCTGTCTCTCTCTTGTAGGACACCTTTGATGTCGGCATGTGAGAATGGCCACAGAGATACTGTAGAGCTACTTATCAAGAGAGGAGCCAGAGCAGATCTATGTGATGCCCAGGGGTATGATGCTAAGTATTATGCTGAAGGTAGTGGACAAGACAATGTGGCTGAACTCCTAGAGACTGCTCCATCCGTAGCTACATGGGATGTTCGTAAGTAATAATTTCCCCAATCCATCCATTTGACCTGGTGCTTGGGTGATAATGTCTATTATACAACATGATGGTCACAATGTGATGATAACAAGTACTATATCATTATTTCTTTTCTTATTGTCGTTATTGCATCATCATCACTATCATCATCATCATCCTCATTATCGTCATCATCATCATCACCCTCATCATCATCATTGTTATTATTAAGGCAACTTTCATAAAATTTATACTTTCGACCGTCTGTGTGTGGGGGCCTTTCTGAGACAATTTGTCTAGAGCTGTTCTTGAATTCATATGAAACACTTATAAAGGTTTGAGCATTTTGTGACACAAAGTAGGAATGGAGAAAACCTAGGGTCAGACGTACAAATGTCGATTAAATGGAATCGCCCTTTATTATGATTACTTAATAATCTGCTCATTTTCTATTTTTTCAGGTAACGAGGAAGAGGAAGCTTATGATGAAGTAGCCCCAGATGCAGTGGATTACATAGATGCGTTTGATGTGAATAATGATAGAGCAGACTCACCTCCTCCAAATAAAAACCATCAGGTATCCATTCTTGTTATCATTTAATTCCTCATCTTATTTGATATATATCAATATCATAGTGTTTGATTAAAAGGTAGCATGAAATCATTCTTGGGATCATGAAATTTCACTCTCTTGTATGGTTGACCTATTTAAAACCGGTTCGGGCAATCAGAGGGTTGTGTCTAAGAATCTCATCAAGGCCTTAATCCACATAAGCCACTTTCTACCCAGGTGCTGGCAGCATGCAAAAGCCTACATGTATGGAGTATGCCTAGCAATTTAGCTTGAAATCCTCTAGTTTGAATGCCCCCTAGGAGGGGAGGAAGTGTGTATATTTTGTGCTGGTAAGGGAGGATCCAGAGATCAGGGAAATAATACATATATTTGTAAAGTGGTTTAGAATGTTGTTCTGATGTATTATTTGTAATCAGTGGAATAAGGAAAGGAGCAGTCTACTCCCAACAAATAATTTCATTATAAATCCTTGAAATAATGATCTATTAGAATGAATTAATCGAGAACATTAACCTTATTTTCATCATAATAGAACAATATTGAAGCTGATTTCCCAACACCAAGTAGAGCAGTTAGCATGCCAGCTCTGACTGACAAGCAATCAGATGATTTGAAGGTGAGATCGTGGGAATCCATCTTAGTTTGAGCATTTCATAATAAATTTGGCATCAGTTTTAATTATCACAAGAGATTAAATTTTCACTTTGGGCCAATAACCTTTTCCTAGAGAGAATACGCACTGCGAGTGAGACTGGATAAATAACAGAAATATTTAAGTGAACGAGGAATTCCAAATGAATGGAAGAGTAAAGATTATTCATTAGAACTATTAGTGAGATTTCAGTAAAATGGGGGTTTGAGTTCATTTAGAGTAGGATTAAGGTGCAGGAGTATCATCATAATAGAAACTTGTGGATTCTGAAATTATTTATGCATGTAGGTGCCCATCTGTTATATGACATGTCATTCGATTCAAAGGAACAACTGGTATGAAAAACTGCAGGAAGAAATAAGATGATAAGATACATATAAACTTTATCTACCCAGATTGTCAGTTACTAATTTCTAGTTCTATTGACTGGTTGTAGTTTTGAGATGAGGATTGTTAAATTACATATCAAGCAAACATCACTATTTTATGAAACATACAATAGGGCAATCAAATAATTGTGCACACTTGTTACCATGAGAACAATCCAGCATACTCTCTGCCATGTCTCTGGCCTGTTAGAACTGTTCCAAACTTACCTTGCCCTTGTTATTCTTACTAATGACATTGATGATATGTATTATTTTGTTAAATAACATCATTTATTGTAGAAAGCCTGATGTGCTTGATTTATTTTTGTTATTTTTGTTACAGGAATTAGAGGAAGAGAATGACTTTTTGAATGAAGAACTGTCTAAGGTCAATGTAGCTCACAAGAAAGCTCTTGAAATGATTCGCTCGCTTGAAAGCAAAGTTAATGATATAAAGGTAAGAAAAAAGAACCTTATATCTTCATGTAATGATAATACACATATTTCCATAAGTTGCTGCATCCACTTTTTGCTTAACCCTAAATCTCCCGGGGTATTTTGATTCTTGTCATTCCGGGGGGGGGGGGGGCATTATGGCCCCCCCTAAGATCTCGGCCGCTGATCGCGCGAGTGACGCAAAAATTTGCACGCTGTTAGTGGGCGATGTAATCTACAAGGCTGTATGGTAAAATTTTCCAAAATAATGAGATTTTATTTTATATGAATTAATTATGCTAATTTATGCATAAATCATACTTTTTGCTCTAATTCACTAAATAAAGCTCCTAGAATGCTAATTTTTTGTAAAAATATTCTTTGTAGCATTCTTAACAATCGCAATTCAAAAAAACTTCGGTTTAGAAATAAATTTCTTATGTATTTTATTGTTTTATGAATTTCTTATGTATTTCTTTGTTTTTTTACTTTTTGTTTTTTATTGTTTTTTTCAATGGAAATCGTTCCAGACTTAATTCTGATCATAAACAAGGCAAAATTAATTCAGTTTAATCAGTAAAAGTAGAAATAATGATACATTTATGAATTTTGGCTAAATACACAATTTGCATTGGATTTGTACATGAAATCACGTTTATGAGCAATTTTTGGTCTGACATGCACTTACATAATGTTGCGTAATGTCGTAACCGCGTACCCGGGCGTCACAAATTTGGTCTCAAAATTTGCGCGAGACTTGAAAGTAAAAAGCCAGTGAGCGGCGAGGTCAAAAAATTTTGCGCAGCAGATATATCGCGAAAATTGTCGAGGGGGGGGGGCCATTATGGCCCCCCCCCCGGGAGAATTAGGGTTAATATGAAAATGCACTTATTTAGCAGATTTTATAAATCAGCTTTTGATATTACAATGTGCTCTCAGAACGAGACCATTTGAGACTTCAAGTCTTTAAGCTTTACCTCTCTACAACAAAGTAAAATCATACACCGTTGTGGACCAGTGGATTAGTCTTCTGACTTTCAAACAGAGGGTCATGGGTTTGAATCCCAGTCATGGCGTAATTTCCTTTGTCAAGAATTTGATCCACAATGTGCTGCACTCAACCCAGGTGAGATGAATGGGTACCTGCCTGGCAGGAATATATTCCTTCAGTGAAATTCCACCACGCTGTAAAAGGCTGCGGGGCTAAAGCCAGGGTAATGATATCCTAGTCCTTTGGAAGCATATAGGGACGTTGTGTCATAGATAAATGTGATATGCTCTAGACAAGAACAGTGTTCTTATCATTATTACACGGGAAATTAAAAATCAATTGGGTTCAAACGTAAAGACAAATTCATGTCACCATGCATTATGTGACTGAAATGTGTGAAGTAAATAGTGTAAATTGTTCGAGATACTTGTATTAACCTGAGGTATACTTTTCTCTTATTTGTTTATGATATACAGCAGGTAGAGAGTCTGAAAGAGAAACTAGAAAGTGAGGAGATGAAAAGGAAAGAGCAAGAGAAACAGATCAAGGACCTGGAGAATAAACTAACTTCCATGAAGGTAAAGGATTCAGATCAAATTGGGAACATCTGACTGATACAGATTACCCCAATGACAAAAAAAAAAAAATATCTACATTATGAGAGTGATATTTTTAATGGAAAATCTCAGAAATCAAGTAATTCCCGAAACCTATTCGTAAGGTGTGTGCTGAAATGCCCTAGTGACAACCCTGATGAACATAACCCCTCAACATGTGCATCTATGTTTATATGATTTAATGAAAACATAATTTGATGATTAAAAACAGAGAAGCACACAGAATTTTCAAGAAAACTACATGTATGAATGTACATCTATCATATCCAGAAAAAATTTGTACAGATGTGTATTTTAGGTGTTGACATTGCTTGCTTCCATAGTTATGATTGATTGAATAAATCATAACTCCTTGTAAGACGGGGGTCAATTTTGTATGCATGGACTTCTTGTAACTTAATGTTGGCAGTTTATCACTTTCTGTTGATAAGTTGAGAATTTATTACATTGATGACCGTTATGATTATGTTAGATAAAAGTATCAAAGACTGTGCACTTAATTGGTTTGAATTAGTCAAATTTTATTTATATCATTTTTCCGTCAGCTGAAAGTGAGCAAAGATTCATTTGAAGAAGACGAAGATGAGACAAATTCTGTTGGTAGTTGGGGTGACAGTGAAGATGACCTCTTTGATCTACCTGGTAAGTCATTAATCCATAGAAAAACAGCTTTTATGAGGTCAAGATAACTTCTATTGGCGACAAATGTTAATTTGTTATATATTCACTTTTACACTTTTATCATTTGAGAAATATTTGATATGGATGCAACTTGACTCAAATTGAGTGATAGTAATAATGATGATGATGATGATAATTACATTTCTGCAGCACCTTTGCTTGGAAAGGTACAAAGTGCAAGTGATTGTACATTTAGCTTCCAGACAGCTTTTATTTGACATAAGATCTGGGAACCATTTTGGGAAGATTATAGCACTGACAAGTTATAATTATCTGACAGTTATCAGAGCAACAGTCAGCCACCTGTACTTCTCAGCCAATCAAAAGCACGGAATGTTGTTGGATCTGACCAAGAGCGGATGTTAATCACTCTGTTTAATCATCCATTCATAGTAGGCGTGGATGATAATACAATGTTAGGGATCAAAGGGCATGCTCATCAATATTTTGCTATTGATTACCAGTATATTACCCATGCAGCAACCCAGACAGAAAACTCCTAATCCCCTGTGACTTGATGTTTCTATAAAGATAAAATATAAAATTATTCGCCATTTTAGCCATCAGAAGCCAAGTTTCAGTCATTGTACTAATTATAAATTGTTTGTTTTTGATACAGGAACCCAGAAAACGCCTAGGACACCATTGAATCTGTCTTTAGATATCAATTCCTCCAAGCAAAAGTCAGACGTCCAGCTACTAAAGACAGAGATTGAGGAGCTTCGCAAAGAAAATGAAAATCTTAAAAATCAATTAGAGGTATGTTTTCTAAGATGATCCTGGCCATTTAGCCCAAACAGCATTCAATATTTTATTGGAGTATAGTCTTAAGCACAAGAGTGTGAATGATTTTACAAGAATGTAGCTCTAATTCTAGTCATGAATCAAGGCTCCCTGTTTTTCAATTTTCAGTTTGATGAGGTTACCCCTGCTGCCATTGTATCAAGAGCATAGTTTGAAGGCTTTACAAAAACATAGTTCTTTCTCTCATCATTGATAAAAATTCTTTGATTTTCTTCAAATTTCAGTCTGGTGAGGTAACCCCAGCTGGTACTGTATCACGAGCAGAGTTTGAGAGATTGCGTCTTTCATCCAATGGTAGGATAGCAGACCTTGAAGAGGAGCTTGCTAGTTTGAAGGAGGAGCTAGAGGAGTCTGACCGAGGTAACATGGTCCCATACGAGGAGTATCAGGAGCTGAAGGAAGCCAATGAAGAGGAACTTAGTGTTGTTAAGCTGGAGAACATCATCTTGAAGGATGAGATTGGAAATGTCTCTCAGAGAGTAAGTCCTTTGTGTGATTGGACAATTCCATTCATTATGTATGTCTGACCTCACACATGTGATCTGTCTTTGTTTCTAGTTCATTTTAAAGGATGTAATGATCTCACAATATCATGGTTTGAGAAATTCATACAAGTGAAGTGAAAATGGGGGTCAGACATTCAAAAAGGTTGATTATTTTTTATTGAATTCCCCAAATGAGAAAATGAGTTTTTTAATGAGGATTATGTACATTCATTATTTACTTAATAGTAGACCGGCCAAAACGATTTTTTATACTTTGGACGGCAAAATTTGTTAATGCTTGCTAATGCTTGGCATCCCAGCTAATAGTCTTGCAAACATACCCAGGAATAGCGTACGGCCGGATGCCAAGCGCAATTTTGCGTGAAACTGTCTTTTTTAGCGTAAAATCTGAAAGAATGTCGAAAATCACGCATTTTGATATTTTGACGGATTATTTTAATATTTTTGATTATCTTTGATATGCAATTATTTTCATTCAGAGTTTCAAATTATAAGTCTCATAAATATGCATTTCAAATTTGAATATTACACACACACATATGGCACAGGGAAACATAAAACCGCGATTTCCTCAAAATAAAAGTTTGTGAAAACTATCAATAGTTTAAAGTTTTTTACGCAACTTAAATTCTTCGATTTAAAAGCGTTTCTCAATCGAATGTATAGTAAATGCCCTAATGCCACAAAAATTAAAAGAATTTTCAAGTAAGATGGAATATATCTCATTTTATGTTATCCGAAAGGAGACAATGTGCATTTTACCAGGCGCGCATTTTGAAAGAAAAATTGAAAATACCGTACATTGTGTACATAATTACATGTATCAGTACATACTAAAGCGGGTTTTTAATTACATGTATAAGTACATACTAAAGCGAGTTTTTAATTGAATAGCACAATTTGTCAATTCTTTGCATCCCAGCTCAAATTCTTGCGGAAATACTGAGTAATAACGTACGGGCGGATGCCAAGTGCACTTTTGCGTGAAAGTATCATTTTTTGCGTGAAATCTGAAAGAATGTCGAAAATCACGCATTTTGATATTTTGACGGATTATCATCATATTTGTGATTATCTTTGATATGGAATTATTTTTATTCAGAGTTTTAAATTATAAGTCTAGTAAATATGCATTTCAATTTGGAATATTACACACACATATATGGCAATATGAAATATAAAATCGTGATTTACTAAAAATAATAGTTTGTGAAAACTATCAATAGTATAATGTTTGTGTTCTGCATCTCAATTTCGTCAATTTTAGCGCTAACCGAATAAATACATAATAATTGTTGTCATGGCACATATAGTGAAAACAAATGTTGAAATAAGATGCAAGATATATCATTTTATGTTATATGCGAAAGATAACAATGTACATTTATCGGATGCGCATTTCTGATAAAATACAAACAGCGCACAATATTACATCTATATTGCACATACTAATATTAATCAGTGCGATACTCGTCATGATAGTATATAGGATTATGTTTACTTTTGTAGAGTTCGATCTTCTTGCTATTTCCGCGAATTAATTGGTGCTGAACGTAAAATCTACCTGTGGCGATATTCATAAATAGGTCTGATAATTAATTTGCCGTTACCGTGGTAATATTAATTTTGTAGGAATATCTATATCCAAAATCATAGAAACAGTAGCGTACCTAGGATTTTCCACAGGGGGGGGGGTGCAAAACCGTCGGCCAAAAAAATTGACGAGCAAAAAAAAGTCTTCAAGCTCGTCAGGGGGGGGGGCAAAAAAGGTCTTCAAGCTCGTCGGGGGGGGGGGCATGGATACGTCTTTTGCATGGGTTGGGACTCGTCAGGGGGGGGCAGACTGCCCCCTCTGCCCCCCCCCCGTAGGTACGCTAGTGCATAGAAAATAAACATGTATGAATAAAACGATCGAATTAGCATTTTTAAACTACTCTGTCAATCTACATTTTACTTCAATTATTGGATTATCAAAGTCTAAACAAATATGGCCGTTGCCACGGCAATACCTATTTTATGTCTCGCCTGCATGCATAGCAGAGCAGGACTAAAGGAGCCAGGGGGGGGGGGGCAGGGGTACATCTCCTGCATGAGTTGTGACTCGTCGGGGGGCAGTCTGCCCCCCCCCTTTACGCTAGTGGTATATTATCTTGAAAACGGGACACTTTCAGCTCCATGTAATCCTTTCGGACACTATACATGACCTTAGGCAGCGGGGGGAGGGGGGGGGGGGGAGAGGCAGTTGCGGCCAGAAATTTTGTAACTCGTTTTAAGTATGTACTTATTCATGTAATTATGTTGATAATTTACAGTATATTCAATTTTACATTCAAAATGCCCCCCCCCCTCCCCGCTAAATTTTGCATGCCCCCTTTCGCAAAATATTTCTTCCATCTTACTTGAAAGTTCTTTTAATATTTGTGACATTAGAAACGATCGATATTCAATAGATGAACCAATTTCAATCGAAGAAAATAACTTAGAACTATTGATAATGTTCACAAACTTCTATTTTGAGTAAATCACGATTTTTGTATGTCATATTGCGGTTTTATGTTTCCCTGTGCCATATGTGTGTGTGTAATATTCAAATTTGAAATGCATATTTATGAGACTTATAATTTGAAACTCTGAATAAAAATAATTTCATATCAAAGATAATTAAAAATATAATGATAATCCGTCAAAATATCAAAATGCGTGATTTTCGACATTCTTTCAGATTTTACGCTAAAAATGACAGTTTCACGCAAAATTGCGCTTGGCATCCGCCCGTACGTTATTCCTCAGGACTTCCGCAAGACTTTTAGCTGGGATGCAAAGAATTGACAAATTGTGCTATCCAATTAAAAACTCGCTTTAGAATGCACTTATACATGTAATTAAAAACTCGCTTTAGTATGTACTTATACATGTAATTATGTACATAATGTACGGTATTTTCAATTTTTCTTTCAAAATGCGCACCTGGTAAAATGCACATTGTCTCCTTTCGGATAACATAAAGTGAGATATCTTCCATCTTACTTGAACATTCTTTTAATATTTGTGACATTAGGACATTTACTATACATTTGATGGATAAACGCAGTTAAATCGAAGAATTTAAGCTGCGTATATAAACTTTAAACTATTGATAGTTTTCACAAACTTTTATTTGGAGGAAATCGCGGTTTTATGTTTCCCTGTGCTATATGTGTGTGTGTAATATTCAAATTTAAAATGCATATTTATGAGACTTATAATTTGAAACTCTGAATAAAAATAATTTCATATCAAAGATAATTAAAAATATAATGATAATCCGTCAAAATATCAAAATGCGTGATTTTCGACATTCTTTCAGTTTTTACGCTAAAAATGACACTTTCACGCAAAATTGCGCTTGGCATCCGGCCGTACGCTATTCCTGGGTATTTTTGCAAGACTTTTAGCTGGGATGCCAAGCATTAACAAATTTTGCCGTCGAATCCTTATCTAGAGCACTTTTTGACTTTTGGCCGGTCTACTATAATAATTGATGGGATAGTGTGACTGTGACTTCATAAAAATTAGTTCCTTTCATATTTTTTTTTGGAATAAAATTAAGTTTGTATTTATTTCTAAATGCAAAGGGGAAGTCATTTCAAAGTTGAAAGGCATTTTCCACTGCGAAATGTAATATTATGGTAGCCATGACTTATGGATTGAATTTCATTGAATTTATAGGATTGCTTCTGCTTCTTGAGTCTTATTGGCAGTGAAGCTAAAACTAGGACTTTGAATTAATCTTTGTGTTTTAATTCTTCCCTCTCCCTTCATCTCTTTATCTCTCCAACTCTCCATCTCTTTATTTATTTCTCTTTCTCTCTTTCTCTCCCCTCCTCTGCTTATATATGTTTATCTCTTTCTGTAATCAGCTTGCAGAAATGACTGATAAGAAAGAGCGCCTTCAAGAACAAGTGATGGAGCAGCAGGAGCTACAGCTAAGACCAGTCAGTAGTTCATCAGCTGACTTCAGATACAACGAGCTTGTCCAGGAGAAACTAGAGATGGAGGAAATCATTAGCAAACATTCTGAAGTCCTAGCCAAGCAAGCTGATGAAATGGAAGCGTACAAGAAAGAGATCAATGATTTGAAGATGGAGAAGGAAGAAATGGAAATGAAATTAGGAGAAAGCAGTGGGAGCAGAGAGGAAATGAATGCCTTGAAGAAGGAGAATGATAGACTCCAGGGTATGATCACTAAACAGTCTAAAGCCATAGCACAACAAACAGATAGGATGCGCAAGGATAAGATCAAATACAGTGAGGTAGTGGCTGAGCGAGATGGATTGATTAAAGAGATGCAGGCATCTCAGAAGACAGGTAGCCATGGAGATGGGGAGTTGGAGGAGAGACGGGAACTGGAAGCAGAAAACAGGAGACTGATGGAGAGGGTGGGTTTGCTGGAGAGACAGTTAGAACATGATGAGGAGGAAAGGACAAAAATAGAAGAGTTAACAGGAGAAAATTGGAGATTGCAGGATACATTGAGGAAAGCTGAGGATGAGATGCTTGTTAAGAGTGTGCAGCTTTCAAAGCTTCTTGCCTCTAAAACCACCGGACACCAAGGACTGGAGGAGGAGAATAGACAACTGAAAAAACGGAACAAAGAAATTGAGATTGAACTCTCAAATCGGCGGGACGGGGAGGCTCAATATTCCCAGATCCTTGCAGAGAATCTCTCTTTGAAAACTAGATTAAGTCAGCTTGGTGATGGTGGTCTTCAGAATGGTGACCAAGATTGGAAGCATTCGTCGGAGGTCTTCACTGAGAATAGAAAACTGAAAGAAACCATCAAGAAGATGGAGGGAATGCATGATGGACTGATGAATGGGATGGATGGAGGAGGAGGAAAAGCAAACCTTAAAGAAGTAACAAGGTTAAAACAACAGATAGGTGAAATGGATGCCAGGCATAAAGATACAGTCAATATCTACAGAGCACATCTACTCAGTGCTGTACGGGTAAGATTTTCATACAAACATTGCTTCGGCAACAAAACAAAAAGAATCGAAGACATATCAGAAACAAATGGTTGTTAGAGTTCTGATGTATAATGGCAACCTTGTTTTTCCTAGATATAGTTCTGTACATGACTGTTTTCAGAACATATGAGGTTGCCACTGAGGATATATCAAATTTATCAGAGCTTTAATAACAAAACCTTTTACCTCAAAGACATCTGGTGTTGGATAGTGAGAAAATCAATGCATCCTATCACTTTTATAAAGTATTTGCTTCATATTTTTTTTGGGGGGGGGATGGGGGTGGGGGGGGGGGGTGGGGAGAGATTACAGTGTAACTTGATAGATGTTGTCATGGACAGAACACTTTCCCTTAAATATGAGATAGATTAGGAGGTCTTTTAATATTAACCAGATGAATTGTGCATAACAATTTTTACCACTTCGCTTGCTAACTTATAACTTTCAAGACCGAAATGCGATGCTGGCTTACATCAGTTTGAAAATTACGCAACGTTTTGTCAGACCTAAAATTGCTCAAAAGCGTGATTTTGTGCACAAAGTCAAAGAAAAATGTTATTAATCACAAATCATACATGTACAGTTTATGAATATTTTTTTAAACTTTGCTGGTCTAAAGTATTTATTTAACATGTATGCTGTTTATTATCGCAAAGGAGTCCCAGACAAAGTTCATTGAAGAAATTAAAAAAAAACAAAAGTTAGAATATAATGAAATACATGAAAATTAAATGTATTCCAGCAATTTTTTTGTTATAGATATTTGTTCCTGGTCTACGTGTTTGCAAATTTTTGAAACAAATACTGGATTGGTTTCAAAGACCTGAAGAGTGTGGGAGAGGGGGGCAAATCCTCCCCCCCCCAAACATGGTCTGAAATTGCCCAGTTAAATAGTGTTAAATGAAAATCCTGAACATTAAGCAACATTTTCCCTTTATTTTCTGATCTTTATTTCCATCAGTGCAAAATGGATACATTTTAACTTTTTGTTTCCTTTTCTTTGTTATCTATTTCTTTGTGTAGGATGAGATCAGTCCAGACGTTAAGGAAGCACTTCAGCAAATTGTTAAACTTCGCAACGAAACACCTGTCACATGACACCATTCTATTATGCAAATGAGGATCTTCAATCCCTGCTGTGGTTTATGATACAAACCGGTTTAGCAGAATGGATGGTTTCATCCAGAGTGTGGCTTAAATCTTTGACTTTCTGCTACTTTGAATGGATCCAAACAATTTGAGAAGATCCGAGTCTGGATGGAGTATGAGTGGGACAGATTGACTGAAAATATTCCAAATACCCACAAACTGTATGGGCAAATTATGGAATTAAAATTAAAAGTAAGGTGCTTATCTGATCGTTTAGTAGTCTTTTTATTGAAAGACATCTGATGATCAGGAAAATTCTATGATATTTTCAAGACTATTAATCGTGATATATATACATGATGTTAATTCCTTTGTTAGTTGTAATTGATTAAATGTATTCATCTTGCCATTTCAAAAATAATTTGCACAATATTTAATCCTTGGGCGATGCCAGATAAAGTATTTCTGTCCTTTCCCTATTAATATGTGGTAACTTCCTGAAGTGATGTTTTTCCAGTTTTGTGTTTTATATGAAAAGATGTACTGCTTTTAAATTATGATGGCTTGAGCAGTTCATGCGGTGAAGTAATATTGGAGAAAAGTGGTGGAAAATATTTTTAAAAAGTTTACTTTTTTAAAAGAAATTGCTACATATATGTCATGACATAGTTATGTAATGCTGATTAATATTGATACAGCTATAATGTTTCATTGAGTGTTATGTGACTTATCAAGACACCAATTTTGTGAAGAAATTTGTAATCCCACCATAATTTATGTGCACGTTATGCAAACTTACAAATGCAAATAGACAGGTTTTTACTCAGGAAATATTGGGATAGAGTTAATTCACTTACAGTTACCTCATGGCGAGTGTACATTTTTAAATATTTATGATAATTTAAAGAAGTTACATCGTATTGCAGTATACTGTATGCATTACGGTACAGTTTTTAGTGACTCTATTTGAAATTACTGTCGGTTTAGAGCCCATATGTAGAAAGTGTCGCATAAATCATTTAATTAATTATCACCCTTCATCTCTGTCAATATATTTCGGTTAAGTTTTTTTTCAAACTTAAAGGTATTTCAATACATTCGTTTGGGGAGATAAGTCAAGGGGTCTGTATTAAAGTTACATCAATTATGCATAAACAGCTGTAAACTTGTTTTTATGATTTATATACATAATGAAATTATGGTTTTGAAAGTTATAGTTATTCCATAGATGAGAATACAAACCTGTCTATATTCACAATGTTTTTTTAATAAATACCTTGATACCTTGATTACTCATACAGTTTTCATATCAAATTGTTATGTATGTTCTGTAATTATGATTGATATCCATTCCACTTGTCCTCTTCTTATTAATCACATTCAAATTATCAATTCATCTTATTTCCATATTTAGACCAAATATGGTTTCCCAGTATTCAACATTGTTATTCCTCCTGGCAAAAGCAGATTTGGAGTATTTTGATTTTCGTATTCATTCTTCAAATAACATTATTTTACTTTATATAGTGAGATTCTCCTTGCATGCAAACTCTTTATACTCAAATCTCAATATTATAAATCAACAACCAATCTTGGTTATTTTTATTTTTTGTCTTTATTAAGAGTATATTTTTTCATTATTTTGAAGTATGATGCCAAAAGTGTAAATCTGGGGCCCATAACACAAAGCTTAGCAACGATCGTAGAACATTTTTCTACAATTGATTCCATTGACTACAATGTACAATCGATCGTGAAAATCAATACGATCAATCGCTAACCTTTGTGTTACGGGACCCTGGCATGCTATTTGAGATTGATTGAATACAATGAAATAGTATTCAATGCAGTATTCTCATCAAATAGAAAATGCTCTCATTTGGGATTTTTTTTCTTTACTCTTATTTATTTGTTGTAAATCTCACCTGTTTAAAAAACAATGAAGCACAATCATTTATTGCAGATTTGTTTTTTTTTCACATGTTTAAGTGTGATATAACCCAGTCTTGCCAATGTTTGAACAATTCTCAGCATTTGGTTTCCTTAGTGTGATTAAATTCTTGATTTATTTCTTATTTTACCGAGAGTTTGTTTCACCTTCATGGTTAAGCAAACATGTATTGAATACCAAGTGACAGATGAGATGATTTTTTCCTGCTAGATTAACTATTTTTGTTAACAATATGTGTGTTAATGTACAAATTTTTTTTTTCCAATCACAACTGATGCAATTTGATATATATTAAGAATCACCTTCATGTTTGCACAGCAAGTTCTAGTTGTTGGTAAAATCATCTGTAAGGTTACAAATAACTTCGTGAAACACACCTTAGGAATGTGACTCAATGGTCATTCAATCAATTACATATTTACAATCCTGCACACCCACTATTGACCAAACTATTCTGATTGCTCATTAGTGGGTTTGCAGGTAACAATGATCTTAATCAGCATTCTTTGCGTTAATCATAAACGTAGGCTTGTGTCTAATAGATTTATAGCTTTTTATTTTGATTGTTTTGTGACCCAAACATGGAATAGTGCAGCGCTTCTCAAACGAAGGGCCGTGGCCGCGAAGCTCTCTCAGGTGGGCTTCGAAAAGCTGCAGAGGAAGAAAAAAATTGGTGAAAAACTATAGTGTGTTTCACAGACCCATCCAAACATGGTATGTCTGATCAGTCTACGTGGGTCAAATGAAACTAAAGAATGCTTAGATATTGTGCATGTTGCAAAGCATGCACATGCACACTATGATGGTTTCGATCTAACTTTGATGTGAACCTCATGGGCATGCATATTGTGATTACCGGAAAAATGGGAATGCAGATTAGTTCTCAAACTCTTAGTTTCCAATGTGCTTCAGAACTTTGTGTTCAAATTTCACGAAACATTTTTTTCATCCAAGTGGACGTTTTCTTAAAATTTTGGTAGGTGGGCCATGAAAAAAAATCTGAGAGTCAAAGTGGTCCTCGAGTAAAAAAAATGGTTGAGAAGTGCTGGAATAGTGTATGTGCTGCGCTTTGTAACCGAAAGGTAAAGTCACTATATCATATGACTATTGGATGGGATTATATGATCTCTTCATGTCTTCCAAAGTTGGTTGATGACTAGATATATATAGAGGACTTGTGTGTAAATACTGTACATGTACTATATACATGGACGAGGAGTATTGTGAAACTATAAGAATTATTTAATATGGTGAATAGTATCTCTATGTACTTTGGTATTTAAATAGCTTTAAATATATGACAATGCCTGGTACGTAGCTTAGAAAAGTTGAGGGAGAAAGGGAGAGAGTAAGATAAAGAGAGAGAGAGAGAGAGAGAGTGACAGAGATAGTAGTAGTAGTAGTAGTCGTAGTAGTAGTAGTAGTGGTAATAGTAGTAGTAGTAGTAGTAGTAGTAGTAGTGGTAGTGGTAGTGGTAGTGGTAGTGGTAGTAGTAGTAGTAGTAGTAGTAGTAGTAGTCGTAGTAGTAGTAGTAGTGGTAGTGGTAGTGGTAAGTAGTAATAGTAGTCAGTAGTAGTTAGTAGTAGTAGTAGTAGTAGTAGTAGTAGTAGTAGTAGTAGTAGTAGTAGTAGTAGAGAGTGATATCAATTCTTTCCGATAAATCATTCCAGATATTCTATTATAGTAAAAAAGTAATAAGAATGTATAAGTTCAGCAGTTTAAAAACACACTTTTTTTTCGAGGAGTGCATCTCTTGAATTGTCTCATTACTTTGAGTAGCAGTC
The DNA here is from genome assembly GCF_037042905.1 of Lytechinus pictus. Classification (NCBI taxonomy): domain Eukaryota; kingdom Metazoa; phylum Echinodermata; class Echinoidea; order Temnopleuroida; family Toxopneustidae; genus Lytechinus; species Lytechinus pictus. The sequence continues at coordinate 1,448,125 of NC_087249.1, read as the reverse complement.
TGTCTACTACTTGTTATTCTTTATCCATTCGACTTGAAATCCTCAATATGTATCGAGTGATCTGTTATTCAAACAGACTTTATTGATGATCAAGTATCAACTGAGACACCCCTTTATTCTATTAATAAATAACAAAATGGTGTCCCACTGCATTACTCTAAGTTGGGCTCTGTGTCACAAAGTTCAGCATTTGATCAAAGAACAAAATTTTATAATGGATTGCATTGATCGTAATGCACAATCAATTGAGAAAATAAGTTGTACAATCTATCACTATGTTTGTGATAAAGTACCCAGATATGTACAGGTTCTGCCACAATGGGATAAAGGATAACAGACAGTGTATGCTTGCCCCTACTCATTCTGGTAAGACAAGAAAGATACATCATGTACCGTCAAATCTCTACATCTCTACCTTTTATTCATTATCCATCTTAGTAACTATCAGGGCCCCATCTTACAAAGAGTTATGATGGATCCGATCAATCTCAAATATATGGAAATCCATCATTGTCATGATTTTTCCTTTAGCATGTTTAGGAAATTTGCTCAATTTCCATTAAAAACTAAGAGAAGCATACTGATTTGTCAAGAAAAAGGTGAATGTATGAATGTACATCATTTCTAGAAAATATTTTAAACAAACATGTATTCTAGATGCTGAAATTGCTGGCTTGCCATAGTTGCGATTGATTGGATCAAGCGCAACTCCCTGTAAGACGGGACCCAGAAGTTAAATTACTTATAATAAATAAAGTGAACATATTTCATATTTTATCAAGGGGTGTAGTGACATGACATGTGCTCCTGCGATGATTGCTTAGGGCTTTAGTTTGTCTTAGATGTTGGATTAAGATTATGATTGCAATATGGGTTTGTGTTAGTATACAGTATAGTGCTAAATCCAGGGTTGGAGTCAGTCATTTGGTTAGTGTGTGGAATATATTAGCGTAGGAACTGTCACGGCTGGAACAAATGTCATGGAACCTATCGAGGTGATTTGATGAGCTAAATTAGATCATGTCATGTAAATTGTATCAGCACTGTGTGTTTGTAAAAAAAAACCAATGAAACCCCAGATTAAACCTTGTACGTGTAGATATGTCCAGGTATTTTCTTTCTGAAGTCACTAAGATAACTGTTATTTCAAAAAGAATCTTATTATCTATTGTCTATATTTATTTTGTAACCATATTCTGAAATGTTGATCATATCTCTTTTATTGTCCAAGAGACTTTATAAATGGATTAACTTAATACTAAATCCTACACTTTGTTGTATGTTTTATGTTGTTGACTGATTTACATAAGCGAATCCATGGGGGGGGGGGTGGCGAAGCAGCCGCGGCCTCCCCAATGGCGGCGCAAAAAAAAAAGGAAAAGAAAGAGAGAAAAAAAATCGGAAGGAGAAGAGGAAAATGAAGAAAAATAATTAAAAGGGCCCCTTTTCACGACAGTATATTACACATTTCTGCTTGAGCTTATATTATATTCATTAGTTATACAGTGTGTTCGCTTGCATCATGTATTAGTGAAGATACCCATCCTTATTTTAACTATTAAAAGAAAATTGCCTAGAATGTCCTCTTTGGGCTCTAAATCTAAACAAAAAAGCTATTAGCTCGTATACTGAATGTCCGGCTTCAGGGCGTAAAATATATAATTTTTTCTTAGGTAGATGACTATCCTGTTAATGATAACAATAAGTGCTTAAAATGTGCAGTTTTAAAGACAAAATATCTCGCACTTCACGCTCGCATCATCTGTTTAGTTAGATGCATGTCGTGTTCATGATTACAATAAGTGCTTAGAATGTCAATTTTCCGGTCGGAAAATTGAGAAAAAAAATAGCTTGCTTCGCTTCATATCCTATTCATGATTACAAAATGCTTTTAAAAAATTCTGGTCGGAATAACAAAAATTTTCTGATAGCGCTTCGCGTTTACATTATTTCATCGATAAGGTTTATTTGATCCGACGAGCCTATACGTTCATTTATCCCTTTGTATTTCCAATTCAGTTTTTTTTTTCATTCCATGCGCTCTTTATCTGCGTTGGACCAACCACCAACTGATTTAATGCATTCAATCGCCGCAACTTATTTTATTACAAGGGAGAGATGTTAGTTTTGAGGCGATGCTGTCCACAAGCACGTTTAAACCAGTTCTATGCACAGCCTGTCCAGCAAACAAAACGTTTTCAGAACTTTCAATAAACGCTCTAGATTCTGTAGGTCTTCGTCCAAATTTTCGTTTTAAAATGTTTATAAAACTTCCAAATTTGAACTTGGAAACTGAGGCATAGTTTTTCTTAATTACTATTTTTATTATTTTTTAAAACATTTTAAACGTCAATGGATGTTCCAAAATGGGACTTTATATGCAAAACTTAAAAAAAAACTTTACCGGAAGTTTTGGACGTTACTAAACTATTTAAAAACGCCATCAGACTTGATTTAAATCTCTTTACTACTACCATATCGCATATTCTATGTTTCAAATAGAAAGGTATAAATTCATATGTAAGAAATAGCCGTTTGTGATGCAATCGGTATTTTTTTCATGAGCATAATTTATATGCTGTAAATATCCTGCCTTCATGGTCTTTTGAAATTAAACAAAACTTTAACGAATGACATTACATACTTTTAAACCGCGTCGGATAAATTTTCAGTATCATGCCTGTTGATTAAAAATGAAAAATAAAATCTACTTTTATTTGGGTGGACTTTACCTTAAAATGAATTGTATGCCTACTTTTTTCCTATATTGATATTAGTGAATGTTTTCAGAAAGGTTTTCTAAACGTTCTCAAAATGTCCAATAAGGTTTTCTGCAGGTCCTTATACTAGAAAGTAAACGATCATAATCCATTAATGTAAAAAAAAAATTGAAAATGATAAAGGACAAGCTATTTTATAATGCAAGCCAGGGAGTTATATCAATGACTTATACTTAACCTAACATGCTTAGGAATTTGAATCGTTTTCATTGGCTATTGAGATCTGGTCCCAGTACATAGAAAAACCTGACTATTATTTTCAATAGGTTTAGGATAGAATAGGATAAGTATATCATTTACATGAAAGGTGAAATAGTTATCACACGAGATACAAGATAAACAGGTGCATAATAAATATATTTTCATATTTATTTTGCTGTTTTTTTTTAAAGTTCATCACAAAGTTTTTGGACGTTCTAAAGAACGGAATTAAAGGTTTCCCATGTTACACTTTTCGAACGGTTCGTAAAACGATTTTGAACCATTTTGGTAAGGTTTTCTTAATGTTCTCGACATGTTTTCATGATTTTCTGGACGTCTGCCGAACTTCCACAGAACGTTTTTGATATTTTTAAAACGGTTACGTCTATACCATTCAAAAGGTTCTTAGCAGGTCTTCAAATTTTTTTTTGAAAACATAAAAAAAAAATCGTTTTGAACGTCTATTCTAAACGTTTTAAAAAGAATGAAAACCTTACACAAACGGACTTGAACGTTTTATTATTATCTTCAGTCGCATCCTTAAATGTTTTTTTAGAAGGCAATAAAGGTTTGAGTATAGTCCAGACATTCTTGCTTCCTATACGTCACATTTCATTGAATTTCACAATACACATAACCAAAAGTATAAGTTGTAGAATTAAAATATTTGTTTCTGTTTAAAATCAAGAGATAAAAATTTATATCTCTTTGAAAATTTCGAGAAGGGAAAGCTCATTTTGCTTATTTAAAAAAATTGTTATTATCTCGTAGATATTTTATGTACCAATGTTTATAGTGCATGTATGAATTATACTTGCTGTTAACAGGTTAATCTCAGATAATTAGCAACCAATTTCTCACCATGTAAACTCCGATCTTTTCCTTAGATTGATGTAGTGGCGTTGGATCCTCTCACAAACAATTATATTCTTACGATGCAACATCCCGGTGCAACATATAATATAAAATTCTTCTTGTTTTTTTTGTTTCATAAACTATTCACGACACCCTGTCAAAGTGCCGCCTTAGGCCCAGGGCGAGAAAGGATATCAAGTATATATGGTCATTCTAATCTATGCCCTCAGAGGAATTAATACTAAGAACAGGTATTATGCTTAAAAACCCCTCAGAGAAAACTCCCTGCCAATTTCCTAATGTAGTTTACTCATTTTTTTCATTGGATTAATGAACATTTTTCTCGATTGAGAAATATGCCTAAAGCCAATGAAGTCAATGGTATACATTGTAACACCTGATACCAGTGCATTCTAGTTTATGTATCATTAATGTGCATATAACCAAGAAGATAATGATGTGTGTAATGATAGTAAAATACAATACGTTTGGCTGCATTTAGGGGCGTCGCGGTCTAGTGGTTAAGACTCCCGTCTTTCAATCTGAGGGACATTGGTTCGATCGATTCCCAGCTACTGGTGTGTTTTCCTTCAGCAAGAAATTTACCCACTTAGTGCTGCACTCAAACCAGGTGAGGTGAATGGGAACCGGCTGGAAGTTAATCCTCACAAAGCTGTGAGCACCGGGAAAGGTATACTCAGGGGCGGATCCAGGAAAATTTGACAAGCAAAAAAAAAAGGTTCTCACTTGTGTATGAACATAAACATTCCCGTTAAAAATACATGTTACTTTAAAAATGGGGGCACACTTGTGTATATAAGAATGGCATATTTACATTAAAAATTTGATTATGGCTCTCAAACGGGCCGTGGGGGGGGGGTATATCCTGCCGCTGGGTCTACTAGCTTATACAGTGCGTCCCACAAAAAACGAAACCGAGGTTTATCGATGATTTATCATAGCTTTATCACAAATACAATAGACAAATGACCTACCATTGTAAAGCTTAGAATCTCCTCTTTCATCTGAAATTACTTTGATTATTTCTCATTCACGCATGAGTGAGCAAAAACAATTTGAAGAGGGGATACCAAAAAGTCATTTGGCAGGCTGTATCTGGGTTTCAAAAAGAAAACCACATTTCTAAAAATTTCAATATCTGCTCTTTAATTTGATACCTCAATTACAGAAAATGGTCAAGAGATAACAAAGTTCTGGTTATTTGAAATAAGGCTTGAATTTCAATAATTTCATAAAATGAAGAGGTTTTACAGGCTAGCGTTCAAACTCACTCGACACTCCTTTTTGTTGAGGATCAGCCATGCATGAAGTCTTTTATAAACCATGCGATAGCTTCTGTGGGAAACCGGTGAAAACACGTTTATTTAATGAAATTATGGAAATACAAGCATTGTTTCGAGAGAACGTAACTTTTTTACTTCTTGACCATTTTTTGTGATTAAGGTATCAAATTAAAGAGCAGATATTGAACTTTTTAGGCAAGTGATTTTCTTTTTAAAATTCAGATACCCCCCGCCAAATGAGTTTTTGGTATCCTTTCTTCAAATTGTTTTTGCTCACTCATGCGTGAATGTGGAATAATCTAAGAAATATCAGATGAAAGAGGAGATTCTAAGCTTTACATTGGTAGGTAATTTGTCTATTGTATTTGTGATTAAGTTATGATAAATCATCGCTAAATCTCGGTTTCGTTTTTTCTGGGACGCACTGTATAGTCGGGAGAATATAGGAGCGCCTCATAACATCTAACAAGGTCGATGTATCATACGTGCACTTTCCGAATCCTGTATCATTATTATATCAAGACGCATGATATAAAGTCTGTTTACTAGATTAACTGCATAAATATTTTTTTGTCTTCCTTTTTACTTATTCCTGTTAAATTTAAAAGTTGCTAAATGTGGTAGTACTCTTTTGTGTAGCGATGGCAAAGACAAAGTGGACAGTTTTAATCACTTTGGACTCGTGGAATTAGCAAAAAGAGAACCACCAGCTGAGAGACCTATATCATATGGCTATCAACGCGTGCACTATTTAGGCCTATACATGGATATTTTCCTGACTCGAATTAGTTGTTCAGAGTAACATGAAAGTTTGAATTTCCTATATATAAGAGGCATTTTTGTGTCTGAAAATGAAGTTTATAATAAAAAAAAAGAGATTAGCTTTTAATATCTTGAAATATCAAAATAAATTATCATGAAACGATGTCTTCGTAACCTTACATGTTGTAGACACATCGGAGTATACCTTCAAAGCTATCAGGATGCTCCTTCCTATAACTAAGGTTCAAAAGTCATAACTATTTTTCACTTCTTTAATGTGCTTTGCTAATTTTGAAGTATGATGTTTTCTGTAAATGGGCCATATCTGATTGTGAACATGATTATAACGAGCTAATGTTCATGGTGGTTTGTATTTAATGCAAGGCTTTTGAGACAGTAAGTGTTATGTAAAACATTTTCATATAATGTATGCCAATGTATTTTTGTGAAGGCAGGGGAGGGGGGCCAAAATAACTTTTAATATCCAATTGAAATATATAAAACATGAAAAAATAAATATATACAAGATAATTGTATTTTTCTTTTGTATTGTTTATTTTGAAATGAGTGTTGTATTTTTGTTACACAAGGTGAAAGACACATCTATTAATAAATCAATTGTATCATGTAAAGTCGACCTAGATAATGAACCATTCAGATTTCTCTACTTAAGGACGTTCCACAGTTAAAATGAAATCCATGTCATTTTCACCAAACTTTGCACATAGATACTTTAGAACCTGAATATTCGAAATATGCAAAAATTAACATAGGTCCATGTGCTTGATTTTTTGCTATGGAGCTTCAAAGTTCACCCGAATGAATGTTCTTACGGATTGCGCATTCAAAAGGATTTGGCATTTTTAGACCTCGCAAGATCACTACAATGAGTTTAAACCTCTATTACTCAGTCAAAATACATGAAAAAGTCATCAAATTTCGCAAGAGAGTTAATAAGTGTATTGTTAGAATGGAGAATCTATTTATAGTGCTATTTGTTTGCAGTTTTAAGTCTAACAGCACTGTCAGTTTTAAAAAATGGCGTAAAACATAACAAAAACCCAATCTCAAAAAAGTGAAATTTCAATAACAAACTACAAAAGTACAATAAATGCTGCACTTTATTCAATATCCATGTCATTTTCACCAAAATTTGCAAAGTTGTAGAGGAAGGTATACCGAAGAGGTGCAAACATTAAAAAATAGGGCTTCATGTGCTTGTTTTCAAACTATCAGCATTTTCATTAGAGCAAATGTGCTTTTTAAAACACCAAAAATGCGCCAAATGCTTTGTATCTATGAGAAGAAAAAATCAAAACCACTCTACCATTTATTCAAACTCGGGGTCATATTCGTGATTTTTGGCAGCACTGCAGAGTAAAGTATTTTAAAATTGTAGTGATGTTTTTTTTAATGGTCCATGGAATAATTAAAGTTTTTTAGCTTCATAAACTAACGCATCGGATCTGCAGTTAGAGTGCAGATGATGAGAAAAATCAGTTCATACCCACAGCTAATTAATCACCTGTTCATCCATTGTGACGTCAGCGCGCAGAGTGTAAAATATGCGCAGATCATAATGCGCACAAACATAACTGTGGAACGTCCTTAATATTAATAACCTCCTATTGGATTTAATCCTCAAACAACCTACCACCTTCTTCTGTAATAAAACTAAGAGGAAATTACAAAGTTCATTTATTCTTTTTCATTGTCGCAAAGATTATTATCAATATCAGAGATACAGAATGCAGTGTGTGTGTGTGTGAGTGTGTGTGTGTGTGTGTGGGGGGGGGGGGGGTTCTGAAACCTGATTTATTTTGTTACTAACAGAACTACAAAATCCTTTTGAATATCAAGCATTGTGGTAGGGGCATGTCTAGAGAATGTTACTTTCACGAAATTATCGTGATTTAATTTGATTGACATATTTTATAATGTTGATGAAATCATAGATTTTTATTGGCTGAGTGTAAAATTGTCCATGGAGAGCACTGACAAGAGTCTATTTGAAATGCTCTCTTCGTCTGCCTTCTTCCAAAGATCGTTATTCTGATTTTATTTCATAATGTTTGTGACAGCTTTTTTTCGATGAATGGTGAAGTGTGCAGATTGCGTGCAAGGACTAGCACCCATCACTATATATGGCAATAAAAATAAGATAAAAGATTTTTTTTTCAGAATACCAGCCCTGCCCTCCAATGACTAAGCATAATTATATAATTATGTATCACTTAATAGTTGATTGGCAGAATCGTTCAAAATTATATATCTCAAGTGTTTCTCATCGTAGGCTACTATGTACAAATGTCGTGTTGATTCTTAATAGTCAAACTACAGTATATCGTCATCATGGTTATGAACTTATTTTAATGAAAAAGGTCATTCATTTAACTCTTACATTACCGATGTAACTTCTATATGCCACTGAGAAAGATAACGTATTGAAAATAAAACTAGTTTGTAAAAACCTCTATCATTAAATACTTTTAAAAATGAAGACAATTCAGATTGCTATACTAAGTTTTGTCAAAACCTTTATAAATTAGGTTGCATGGCCAGACTAGGCCCACTTTACCAAGTGCTCAACATAGAATATCACTGACTCTGTTTCAAGCCAAACAATATGGACTTCTATTATCACCATCAGTCTGATCAAGTATGAATATATATGCGTAGACCCCATATTCTGAACTCTGGTCTAAAGTTGTGGTTTATATATGGATAGCAAATAATTAGAAATTTCTTAGTGTAATTTATCAGCTCAACTGCTACTCCAATCATTCAAAAGTTTCCCTGAATAATAACTTTCCTTCGCCACTATTGCATTATGAAAGAGCTCAGTAAACAATGGTGACGAAATTTTGAGATTGGTGGCTTAATTCCCATAATTTTAGCACAGAATCCTTTAATTTCCGTGGTATAACCATAGCCTTTTAAAATTAAACCGGAAATCCAAAAACGGATATTAATAGACCAGTTCGTAGTTACTCATGGACAATTTTCGGTCAAATGACCTTTCATTTCTTTCATTATGATAGGCAGATTTCAAAGCAAAATATTACGTAAGCTTGCCTTACATAGCAGGATGAAGAAATTGAATAGACCACTAGAATAGCACACCAATTAACACTTTATGAAGGTATTTGTTGCATTCCTACTTTGAATGCATATCATAGCATGTTGCACAATGTACTTGGCAAACTGTGTAAACCAGTCGTTCGTGGACGCGTTGTTTTTTGTGGATGTAAATGAAAACCACAATTTAAAAGAATATATGTTGGTGCTTATCTCATTAGATTTTAAACCACCATGTCACTTTAGTACAAATTACCTTCCTCTGATCATGCGTAGAATCTTTTGATCATGCGCAGAAAGGAACTACGAACTGGCTTCTTAAAGGACAAGTCCACCCCAACAAAAAGTTGATTGGAATAAAAAGAGAAAAATCCAACAAGTATATCACTGAAAATTTCATCAAAATCTGATGTAAAATAAGAAAGTTATGACATTTTTAAATTTCGCTTAATTTCACAAAACAGTTATATGCACATCCTGGTAGGTATGCAAATGAGGGAACTGATGTATTTTATTATATGAAATATGAAATATTTTGATTTTCTCATCATTGTCAAGTAAAATGAAGTTTCATTCCTCCCTGAACATGTGGAATTCCATTATTTTAACATTTTGTGCTTCAGGCAAGGAGGTCCTAATCGTCAAATTCGCAAAAATTGAAATATTGTTTAATTCAAACAATAAAAAACAAAAGAAATAGTGAGTGAGTGACATCATCGACTCTCTCATTTGGATGTAACAGGCTCGTTCATATTACTATTTTGTTAAAAATAAGCGAAACTTTGAAATGTCATAAACTTTCTTATTTTACATCCGATTTTGATGAAATTTTCAGCATTGTGCTTGTCTGATTTTTCTCTATTGATTCAAATCAACATTTTTCTGAGCTGGACTTGACCTTTAAGTCGGGGCCGGTATCTCCAAGTCACCTCCCACAGAGTTTGAATACGTGACTCAGCACGAGGCCATGGCCGGCAAAATTCGGCCTTCGACAACATCCCTGTCGAAATATAATCAGAATTTCAAACGTTTTTACTTTTTTTTCTTTCTCTTTTGAAACTTCTTCTCACATAATTCATATTTGCTCTTCCGCTCTCTCTCTCTTGCTTACTCATAAGGTCCCTCTCGCTTCCTAATCTTATTTTCTCTCTCATCTCTCCAGCTTTTATTCATGTCAGAACATACCACCCTTATGTTGTGTGTCTGTCAAATGAAAATTATGATACCGATTGTATTGTTTTTTGATGTACAGTTTAAACCGAAATTTCTGCCAAGTTCATGTCTTTTTGTTTTTATAATAATGATAATATTAATAATAATAATCCTTCCGGGTGCACATTCACCTCACCTGGGTCAGTGCAGCACAGTGCGGATAATTTTCTTGCTGAAGGAAAACATGCCATGGCTAGGATTTGAACCCACAACCCTCTATTTGAAAGGCGAGAGTAAAAACCACGAACCCACGACGCGCCCATATGGACCTTTCAGAATTGCACTTGATAGGAACAAAGTTGGTACGTTCTGAATGAAATACATAATTTTTGCTATGAAAGATATGGGATAATCAGCTCTTTTCCATTTTGCTGCGAAGTAACATATTTGTATATTGTTTTTTCCTTCAAAATTTCTCAAATCAGGTTCTTTGAGGGATTTTCACCCAATAATATGCAATTAGGATTGAATATGCATTTAAAAAGTTTTAAGTAGATTATCAAAACATGAACGTGTTTTGGTTGATAAATGGTAATATCAAAATGGGAGAATATCAAAGTTACTTTTAAGGAATGATTAACAACTAGAACATCATGTGACATTAAAGACAAATCAATGCATTCTTGATATTTCCCTTTTAAAATATTTAATTAAAACCTTTTTTGTACTAAACATTTTTTATACATGTACATAATAGGCAAGCATAGTTTAGGCAATATATTCTTTTCAACATAAATCTTTAAAATTTTCAACAGTAAAGTGTTTTATAATAACAGGTGCATGTATCTTTACACATACAAGTAAATGCAATAAAAATAAGATACTAGTCACTGTGAGGGAACTAAATTCATTTTTACAATTTTCAATTCTATTACTATACACATAATACAACCTGTACTCATATTTTGCTTGAGATAATTTGCTTTTAGTTTCTAATTTTGTCTATTTGAGAAAAAGAAATATTTTCTATGCATTTCAATGCTTCCCACCACAGACACGAAAGAGTGTATTTCTAGTTCCTGACTTCTCAACCAACCACCTCTGAAAATCCCCCACAAAAACATGGCATTATATTGATATTTATATAAATTTCTCTTGAGATATAATAAGTTCATTGTTTGCTGTTTTAGTAATCAGTTTTCAACTGTTGCTATATTGGGCCAGCCTCTGGCAAAGAAACCCAGATGTTTTCAACCCAAGTTCAACCTTAATAGATTTGAAAATGTCAATTTTCTGTACCTGACCAAGGGAATAATTTGAAATATAAAAGTAGGAAGGGGAATGTGACATTTGAAGACTGCTGAAAATCTACAGGAACTGTATTAGAGAATTAATTACATCCGACACAGATGATGATAAATTTATGTAGGACTTCACGGATATTGTGTAATAGGGTATAAAGAGAACTGGTGACTCGGCTTAACTTCTGAGGAAATACGTACATGCAATGTCTGTATGTATAGCCATAAAGGCTACAGAAGCAACAGCAATATGCAAGACTTCATTAATTTTTTTATCATCAACATAATGGACTGGTGAGTATAACAGGCAACCTATTTCCTGAAATAATGTCAATTCAACACTAACTTGTTCTTCCCTGACCATTTTCCCTGGTTGAGGTATCATAAAGAGCTCATAACTTTAAATGCAAATAATAACAATGTTACCAATATTGATACACAGTATGTTACATTACCACCATGTTTATCTATGCGCTGCATCAATGACATAATACATAAAAAGAAGTATGTAGGATACTCAACTTAAAAAAAAAACTGCATTCAAATGAATTATGATATAAATTCTTCAAATTGTTTTACTCTCATATGCAATTATATGTCATTGAAATCAAATTAAATAAAATACTGACAATAATATTGAATTTCATTTTTTTGGGGGGAATGCACTATACATCAACACTGAATGACATAGTAAAGACAAAAGTGTGTAGAATGCTAATACCCTTCCAATGGGCCACTCTTGGTAACGTGTGTGACCAAAATTATGAGAAATCTTGACTTTAATTTGTTATAACTCTCAAAAGTTTATAGATTTAGCAATTTGATGTTTATATTGACAGTAATATGTTTGGTCAACTTTCATTTTGAAATAATTCTTGGTGACAACAATATGCATGTTCAAGGTCAGAGGTCAAAAGAAGTGGGTCACATGTGTCATGTCACGTGTGTGTGTCACACACATGACCCAGTTCTTTTGACCTCTGACCTTGAACATGCATATTGTTGTCACCAAGAATTATTTCAAAATGAAAGTTGACCAAACACATTACTGTCAATATAAACATCAAATTGCTAAATCTATAAACTTTTGAGAGTTATAACAAAGTAAAGTCAAGATTTCTCATAATTTTGGTCACAAAATTTCACAAAAAGGCCCCAATGTTTTTTTTTCTTCTTGATTGGTCTATTGATGGAATGTTGATCTTCTAATAATCAGGGGATAGTATTTTGGAAATGCATTTTCATCAAACTATTTGACTTCCACCTGAATGAACAATCAGACATGAATGTGTCTTTAAAGGAATGTCATCCTACCACTAGATGATGATTGCCAGATTTCCTGCGTTCACATGCAATTATTGTAATGGTCAAGAAAGCGTAATGTAAACCCGCAGTCACGATCAAATAACTCTTTGTATATACAGGCCAGACAAACTGCATATATGCTTTAATCCCTTGCTGACAGACAAAGGTCTCACGTTATCCCATCTCCCCATGTTGCAACCACAATGCAGGAATGGTTTGTTTAGAAAGAACAAGGGTTTGTGAGAGGTTTTAGTCTATGACTGATGAAACAGCGTTGAAGTGACAGCTTTATCCGCAGCGGACTATGCTGGCTGTCTTTTTCTCGGATAGTGATGTAATTTGATGGATTTGGCTAAATAAGGTACCGGGATGAAATTTCAGTGACGGTTAAGGCCACATCTACTTTTTCTCAAATTATGACTGTCTTGCTGAGATTGCATTGTATATACTTGGACATGACTGCTGCTACATGTATATTTCAATGAATCTCTGGCATTGCACTTTATAACACAGTAAAGATTGGATAAAACTCCATATGTGCAAGTACAACACCGTCTTGCATGCATATTTACATAAATTTAACTGAGAATATTTATGTCAAAAGGGAATTTCTGCAAATCTGTGATTCTTATAAAAATAACCCTGGAAGATCAAAACTTGGGTACTATCTTTTAAAATTAAAATTATCTTTGAAATGATAGATATTTTCCAAATCAGAATATCCCCAAAATAACCCGAGAATGGGTTAAGATCACAATTAAGATAACACTGTTTCGATTATATTCTCGTTAGTTCTAAGATTTAAATGGGAACTTACCATATCAATTTATGAAACATCTTACAAAATGCATCATCACTTTTTAATAAATATTGCACACTGCACAGTTATAAAAAATTCTACAATATATAAAAATATATCATACATGTAATAACTCTGTACATTTGTATAACATTTTACGAGTGGATATTGATGATGTATGTTGGAGCAAACTGCAGGTGACAAACACTTTAACATAGCCTACAGAAAGTTTCTTTCATGTTTAGATCAATCATGATATTTAGTAGTAGTCAAAATGGTAGCACAATACACACACTTTACAAAAGGATACTATCATGAATTGAAATCTCATACATGTACATGTAATTCTTAGCTTTTAATGAATGTTGATTCCCAAATTAAAAGCCAAATCTAATGCAACCAACAACTAGTTCAACATTGAATGAGAACTTTGATGAGGACTTGGGAGTTGTGAAAAACTATTCTCATACTGTATGTTCATCTACTCACTAACAAATGTATTTGAAACCCGCAGTGACACCATAATTTGTATAAGCACACATAACCACTTTAATAAAACATAGTGTTTGAGATATTCTAACATTGATCCAGGCCGATCTCCATTAGATATACAAGCAATGCCTGGAAAGTGATGCAAGACTACATGTTATTTCAAACATTTTTACAGGTATCATTTAAAATTTGTGAGTGCTATCCTAAGGCTTTACTATATTTGTTTGGATTTTCACTGCTAATTTTTACCATCACTTTAACTCGTCCATTGAGTTTGACTAAATTCTAGAGAGCATTAGAAATATTTAAAAATCAACTGTTTGCATTACTTTATGATAAACATATGAAAGCAAATGTTCCTAAGAGCTCTAGATCGCATCTCAAACATCAAACAAAGATGCCTTTGTTGCCTTAAGATGCTGAACTGGAACTTTCAGGGTCATCATATAATCCTTGCCGCACTCCCTCCGTCAAGATATCAGGAATACCCCCCTCTGGAGGTGAGGCATTCAAGAATGGATCACTCTCAAAGCCCATTACTGGCTGGTGACTGCAAATAGAGAAATAAGAAACAACATGGTGAATTGGATATTAAATGGATTAGTTTTCTCAATTTGTTTATAATTTTGTTTCTCTTCACATGTAAAGCATCAAGAAATAATCATGTTTTGAATCCACATTCCCTATTCAAATAAACAACTAAAACAAGTAGGAATAATTATCGAAAAGTGGAGGTGTCTGATGTAGGATTTACACACATACACAAAAAGAGGCAGACAAAAAAAATGTATGGAAATTCTAATATTGAGCGAATGATGTCTTTCATTTTGCACAGAATGATCTGACACTTTTGATATAGTGACATATAATTTGAAAGGGTGTGGGGGTAAAGGCGGGGGGGGGGGGATCTTTATTCCACTATTGAGTAGAATTATCTAAATTGAACTGTACATGTATACGTGTATATTTCAAAGAAAATAATATTGGAAAACTTTTAAAATTCTGAATGTTCTTTGTTGCGTGCTTTGAATTCTGTATAAGTAAATTTTCTTTGATCAAGGTGAAAAGATAATCGACAGAAATGGAAGTGAAAGAAAGACCAATTATTAATTTCAATACATAATAATCATAGCAAACCCTGCTATCTATACATTCACTGAGAATTAATTATTTTTTGATATCATAAACCCATTTCTCATTGTTCAGATACCTTAACAACACCATACTCTGGTAATCATTTCCCTCTTATTTTCTCAAACTGTTGTATTACTATATAAAAAAAAATCAATCTAACCATTCTCATTAATTATCAGAACTATTGCCAATGATGAATTTGTGATATATGTTGCATGTCAGTAATTTAGAAGAAAAGCAGAGGGAATGCAGTTCCAAATATTGATTTATTTCCTTGCAAAACGATCCGAAACATTACAATGTTACAACCACACAAGGGAGATTATAAATGAAACTTTGACAATTTATGAGTACATCTCTCCCCAGCAACATGTAATCACTGTCTTTATAAATCACACTGTATCCTATATTTACATGAAAACAAACACACCTGTCTTGAAGGAAATCAACCCCAAATCATTTTCCATTACAAACCTGTAGCGTTGACTGTCATTACACACTCTTGTTATTATTACAAAAAGCATTTATTACCGTTCAGATTTACAACTTTTAATACAAAGAGGGGCAGTAGATTGTAGGTTGTAAATCATGACAATGGGATGAGTTGGCAATAGAGGGAGCGTCTGCTTCAAGTCGATATGGCATGTTTATCAATGAAAGAGATGTACATTTCCTGTTTCTGCTCATTACTTTTCATTGATGATACAGTCTAAAGCTACAGTCCCACCTGTGGATAGCCTCTTGTCGAGGCCCTGGCGGCTGATTCCCGAGCGAAGCGAGGGATTTCCCAATTCGCGAAGCAAATTAGGCCTGGCGAGCGCCCTCGCTTCGCTCGGGAAGCAGCCGCCAGGGCCTCGACAAGAGGCTAACCTGTGGGTGAAACTTACTCCAGGCCCCCGTCTGTCTCGAGGAGAAGAGTTGAGATCGATCTGATCAATTACAACTATGGAAAGCCAGCAACACCAACATCTTTTAACTGCATGTTTGTTCTAAATATTTTCTAGATAAGATGTACATGGATATATTCATACCTTCATTGATTTCTTGAAAATTAATTGTGATTCTCTTTATTTACAAAGGACATTATGCGAATTTCCTGTAATAAAAAATAATATTGTTGGCTTTTCCATATAGCTGAAGTTGATTCGATCAATCGTAACTCCTTGTAAGACCGGGGGGGGGGGGGGGGGGGAGCAGATCGACAAAAGCTTTTTAACAATGAAAAATCATTGATCAGGGTCCCGTAACACAAAGGTGAGCGATCGATCGTACGCTTGATTTTCACGACTGATTGTACATTGTAGCCAATGGAATCAATCGTAGCAAAATGTTCTACAATCATTGCTAAGTTTTGTGTTACAGGCCTCAGATGGAAGTCAGTTTTGCTGGTGTGACTACAGCATAAACATGACAAATATAAGAATGGAAATAAAGGGTAGAAAATAAGGATGGGACATTAATCACTACTGCCAGGTCTATGGGGGGTTATATTAGGTTTATATGGAGGCATATAAGCGTTGATTTGTACACACATGTGAGAGATTTCTTAATGAAAGAATACCAAGCTGTAAATATAATATTCTGACATGTGTTTATGGGAGAAATGAAGATGAAAAAAAAAATCAGTATAAAGACTGAATGGTTATGAGCATGGACAAGCAGAGAGAGAGATGAAGAGAAGGAGATCTTTGAAATAGCAGCCCCTTTTATGCATCGCTCAGAAATTTCAACACAAATCATTTCTCAAATATTAGAATATCACATTATAAATTGACAATACCAGGTCTCAGACAATATCTCTCATCCCCCCTAAACTTAGGGAAATAAAACTGAATATCCTTTATCAAGGCACCCTTCAACAAACTGATTTGAATAGCTAGAAAAAAATAAATGCTCAAAATGCTATAATAATTTTCATCAAAATCAGATTTCCAAAAAAATGACATTCTAAAGATTTAAGATTTTAGTATTTTCATTAAAAAGTAATGTTGACTGTATAAAAAGTTGAAGAACCTGACAACTCACATAGCATAAAATATGAAATGTCCATACTTTGTTAAAAACTAAATGCCATTGTCATTTTGATAATGCGATCAAGAGTTTTAAAAAAGAGAAAAATGTATTTCAAAATGCAAAAGAAATTATGGTAAGTGACATCCCTTCATTTTTTCTTTGGTGACACTAACAAAAAACATAACTTCAAATTCACCTTTGTTGTTTTACAAATCTCATATTGATAAAATGTTGTGATATATACATGTATGTATATTTGCTTGATTTTTCATTCAAATCAACATGTTATTTGGATGGCCTTTAAACCCCTTGGCAAAGCCCAGACCAATCATACATGAAGTTTATGGCTTAACTTTCTCATTAAATTTATTTTCTATCAGTATCAGTACAAATTTCTTTAAATAATTCCTTTATATACATGTATTCAATTCTTTCCCTGCCACCCCCTTCCACTTCGTACTCCCTTGCATCCGACACCAAAGCTGGGTTAACTAACGTTCATTAATGATGAAACTATACAAGTACAATAACCTACTGGTGAAACCCTTGAATCAAATTAGGTCTATAAAAAACTTTGCCTGTTATGACCTATAAATCCCACACAGTCTAATCCTAGTTCATGTTGAACAACCAATTTTTCTACTTAGGTTATTTTTTATTTCGTTCTAATTGCAATTTAGCCCATTTACCATTTTTGTCTAATTTTCATTGAGGATACCTTCAGTACAGTAATTGGTCTAACAACACTAATTCTATGACTAGATGAACTGCTTTTAAGCCACAATAATATTTTCATTTGACAAAGTGAAAGATGATAAGCAGACAACATGGAAAATTAGACCATAAATGATAGTTAAACCAAGCAATGGTTAGGTCAAATCTTCTCATATAGGCAAATGGATACAAAACAATGATTGTAAATGCATGCCTACATGAAATGTCACATCTCAATTTGATGTGTAGTTAGTTAGGCAGGATGCATGTCAGTTTTCATTTCAACTGGAATACAATATGTCAGATGAATGTCATTGTTAGCTGCTGTGAATTATGATGACAAATTTTGAAATGGAAAGATGTAAGGTCTAGATGTACACCCACACTGTATAAGAATGCTTTCTTGAATGATGGTTATTCATGAGGGGGATATAAAATAATATACACTCACTTTGAGGTTTCTTTAGTATCTAAATCATCCAATGAACTGTGAGAAGGAACCAAAATCGTAAGATACTCTGTAATAAAAGCAGCTCTGATTTGTCATGCTTTGAACATGCAGAAAATATATTGAATTATTATACTGGGCCATTCAATGTGTTATTAATAATGCATGCTGAAAGGACAATCAAAATCAGGGATTCCATGGAAAGGAAGTTACCATTTGATGGTAAAAATGAGAATCTAGTTATATACAGCATGTTTTTCATATCTTTTGGAAGGCTTTTGATAATGTTATAAGACCGCATACATTCGTAATTCCGAAGCTTCGTTATTCCGAAGGTTCGGTTATTCCGAAGGTTCGTAATTCCAAAGGATCGTAATTCCGAAGGTTCGTTAATCCGAAAACGAAATGAGGTTCGTAATTCCGAAGGTTCGTTAATCCGAAAACGAAATGAGGTTCGTAATTCCGAAGGTTCGTTAGTCCGAAAACGAAATGATTAACGAACCTTATTTCGTTTTCGGACTAACGAACCTTCGGAACAACGAACCTTATTTCGTTTTCGTATTGACGAACCTTCGGAACAACAAACTTTATTTCGTTTTCGGATTAACGAACCTTCGGAACATCGAACCTTATTTCGTTTTCGGATTATCGAACCTTCGGAAAAACGAACCTTCGGAATAACGCCACAAATGTTCGGATTAACGAACCCTTTTACGTTTTCGGATTAACGAACATCGAGGTATAGGCAATTTACGTGTTTCGGAATTACGAACCTTCGGAATAAAGGACCTTCGGAATTACGAACCTTCGGAATTACGAAGTGTAACCTTATAAGACATGTAAAATGTTCACCATAAAAATAGTGATACATGTTGAGTTTTAGCATCCCAGGTGCACCTACATGTAAGGTACATATTGGACAGAGCATTTTTCTGTTTACATCATTTTCTATCATTATCATTTTAAAAGCTAACAGAAGTTGAAGGAAATTTATCATCATCAGCAACTTCGACATTAATCATCAATATCGATATCATCATTACCATAATCATCATAATTATCATCACTATCATCATCATCATCATCATCACCATCATCATCATTATCATCATCATTATTATCATCATAACAATCATCATCATCATCATCACCACCATAGTCTCATCGTCATCATCATCATCATCATCATCATCATCGTCATCATCATCACCATCATCGTCATCATCATCACCATCATCGTCATCATCGTCATCATCATCATCTTCACCTGTAGCCCAGTAGAAATACAACATGGCCAACCAAGTTGGGTAAATAAGCAATTATTTTGCTCCAAGTGGTGGTCTTCTTCGAGAATCCGAAGGGCACCACATGGGCATCCTTGAGCATTTATTTTATTGACGTCATAAGCCACACTTATTTTTTCACATTCCTCTTAATCATGATTTTTCATTTTTACTGAATAAACATGTTTGGTATATCTAAAGCTGAAAATTAAAATGCCTACCATGTCCTCATTGGACAATATCTTCCCCCCCCCCCGTAATTTATGAACCACACCCACATTTTACAAAGGCATTAGACATCTTAATCATGACAAATATTATCTATCAAACAGTTTATGGAATGAACATATCATGTTTGGTATCATATTAAAGCTAATTTCCCGGGGGGGGGGGGGGGGGGCCAGTCAAATATATTGCTGTACACACGCGTGACCAAGGAATTTCCAAACACCCCCTAAACGAGTTTTTCTCTGTGTGCAAAATATCCCCCTAAACCAGTTTTTCGCGGGCTTTATTTACACATTTTGGCCCCTAAACAAGTTGTCGCCAAAATATGACCTCGGGGAAAAAGCTTGGGAAAAAAACATACCCTAAACACGTTTGGCTAGTCTTTAAAAAAAAAGCTTTGGGGAAAAAAACATACCCTAAATGCGATTGACTATTGAACAGTCTTTCAAAACCACCCTTTTTCTTGAAAATCTGTGTTTTTGATACCCTTAACGAGTCCACGCGCGGACTGCGTCCAAAACTGAAAAACATCCCTTTAAACGTGTTTTTCTGGTCACGCGTGTGTACAACAATATATTTGACTGGCCCTCCCGGGGCTTATTTCAATGCAAACATGTTGATCACCTGGCATTAAAACATTGCACTTCTGCAGGTCATTAAAAAATTTCCTTTTTTTGTGATCCCATACCATAATGGTTAGTTTCGGTCATGTTCGCTCATTTGGTTTACGTAGCAGACGATGCTAGCCTGCTAGTATATAGTATACATATGCAGACCCTATTGCAAATCAAAATCAATTCAGGACTCGATATGTGCTTCCTCAAACTGTAGCTATATTATAAATATCAGTAGGCAAAGCTTTATAGTACAAACACATTGTCACTTTCAATATTAAATACGTTAATTAAGTTTGTTTGGACTGTATTAATTGTTTCAAATGAAAAGGGTCTAGCAACGGAAACTATCATACGATAGTCACGTGACAATGTACACAGAAATATGCCATTTTCTGCCTGCTCGATCTCAAAGTTTGGGAGAAAAATGAGATGTTGTAACCATTATACCAGTCATAAGTATTATACATCAAACTGTAGGTAATCTATTTAGCATTGAGATGACAATCAATCTCGACTTTTTTGACCTTTAGGGATACTCCAGTGGGAAAACAAAGGTGCCAGTATCTCGAAAAATATGGGTGGTTTCAGACCGTTTGCCATAGCAAGAGTTGTTAACATGGACACTTTCAAATGAACAGCGAGACGTGAATAGTGAATTAATTGTAATAACATTTACATCAAATTAATGGAATTGGATAAGATTTTCACACTATTATCAGTCTGGTGTGAGATTATTAATAGTTATAAAGATATACCCGGATTTCTGCAATATTACGTTCATGAAAACCACTGTTCCCTGTGTTGAAGCTGTGTGTTTGGACTTTCGGACACTCAAATGCACGCGACTAACAATTATGTGTTAACATGTAAGGTGGGGTCAAATGTCATCAAACTTCACAATATTCTTTTCATACATGTACATATACAAGAACCTGACATACTATTGATAACAAAGCAAAATCCAAATGCTTTATAAAAAAAATACTATATTTACATGTAGTTGGAAGTTGTTAAGATTTTATAGTCTGTTGGTGTTAAGAACTACTTGAATATAAACCCCTCAAAAAAGTTTGGAAATCTGAGTTTGACCATTAAATTCTCCCAACTCCCAATTTAAAAAATGCATATTTGACATCATTTAAAAGATCATTTAATTATCTTTACAATGATACCATGCTTGTTATGATCATGCCATCACGAAAAGAGCAGGATTCAAAAGTGTTGGATGAAGTCTGAATTGAAAAGCTGCAAAACAAGCAAAAAAAGTTTGGAAATCTGAGTTTGGCAATTAATTTCTCCCAACTCAAAATATTACACAATGCATATTTGATATCATTCAAAAGATCATTTAATTCTCTTTAAAATGATACCATGCTTGTTATCATGCCATCACAAAAAGAGCAGGATTCAAAAGTGTTGGATGAGGTCCGAATTGAAAAGCTGCAAAACGAGCAGAAATAGTAATGAAGGGTCAATACAGAACATGTTTCTTTTGTCTGTTTCAATAGAGATGAAAATCCATTCAAATCAAGCCCCTGCTTCTTCATTTTTTATGTTTTGTTGTGGTTTATGTAGTGATGGTTTGTTTGTTTGTTATATGTTTGCTTGTGCAGAGGTGTGTTTCATTCCATGTTAATGTTGATGTTAAGGTGCATGAAAACAATTAAAAGAAACCGCTGAGAAACTCACTCATCACCACGGAAAAAAAAGAACAGTGACTTTCAATATTGTGTCATTTTGCAACTTTTGAATTTTGACCTTGCCACACATTTCAAGGAACTGCACCTCCACGTGAACCATAATCATATTATGTAGGGTATCATTTCAAAGAAAATCAAATGATCTATTCATTGATATTAATTACACATTGATATTTACTAAAACAGAGGAGGGATTAACGATCAAAGTCAGATTTCCAAACTTTTTTGAGGAGTTTATATAAATGGGTTTTGAATAAAAGTCAAGCTTGGAATGTAGAGTAAAGTGAGCAACAAAACCTAAATCCATAAAACATGCAATATATTTCTTAAAACTGTAGGACTTCATTTCTGCCCTTTCCCTCAAGAAATCAATACTGCAGTATAAGGTGCAGAGAATGAAGAATTAAATTGTAAGTCTTTGGAAAAAGTCAAGAAAATCAATATCCTATGTATAGAATATTTTGTACACATTCATGGCATGCAGGATTGGGAGAGAGAGAGATGAAAAAAAAATTTCATCTTTTCTGAATTTTCAAACTAAGATTGCCAAAAATGTGACCCAATACCAACAGTTGCCTTGAATAGATGAGATTTTTATTGAACTTGAAAAAAAAGTATCCTATTAAGTTTTTAGAATCTATAACTTGTCAAAATTGGTCAAAATTAACCCAAACAATTGCTTGATTGAATGTAGAAAGAATTCAGTTTAAAAAATCAAGAATAAGGAGATATTGAGATTAGAAGTTTTGAGTTCACTCAAACATGAGATGTGCACACTGTGCAATCTCAGTGACACTTCCAAGCATTCTGGGAAATAATTGGCTCGAATTCACAAAGGTGGTTTTGAAAACCCACGGCTGAGTCCATGGTTGATGCAGATTTCCTGTATAAATTACGCTTATTTTAAAAATGTCCAATGCTGATGCACGCTGTTGTCACAGTGTGCCAAATTGATGCCTGTTGACGTGGTTATCCACGCTATTTTATTCATGAGTCCACTCTTCAAAACAGTGGACTCATGAATGAGACAGCGTGGATAACCACGGCAACAGGCGTCAATTTGGTGAACTGTGACAAAAGTGCGCATTAGCATTGGACATTTTTTAATATACGCAGTAAAATAAGCGTAATTTATACAGGAAATCTCCATAAACCATGGACTCAACCATGGGTTTTCAAAACCACCTAACCTTTGTGAATACGGGCCTCAGTGTCTAGAAATAAAACATTTGTTATCTTTGAATTAATATGCCTTCACACCAATCAGATGAACCTATTGAGTGAGCTAGGAAGCAACTCTATCTGAGTCAAAGTAATAATAATTCTATGAATGATGAATAGTAAATTCTCAGATGAAATATGCCATCCCAAACCAATGCAATTTGAGTCACGTCGAGGTAGAGTCAAAGTCGACTTTGCTGAAATCTTGCATTTTAAATTCTTAACTGTGATAATGACGGCCAAAGCATTTATTCTCTTCATACCGTACAATCATTTTTCCTTAAACTTGTTTTGATTCTTTTTTTATGTTTAAAGTTCTATTCCTATCACTCCTTTTTATTCAGATTGATGATCACATGTCGAACATTTTATAAGGACAGCACCCCCCTAAAAATCACTGAAGTTTCTGAACTCAACCAAAACGGGAGGGAAAAAATTAAGCCCAAAACATGTGATTTAAATTCAGAGTATTTGACCCATAAAAAAAATAAAGAGTATGGCACATGAATAAAAGGAGAATGGCTCAACAAAACAACTGCAACGTTGCATGATATGCCCAATCGGTGATTTTAGTCTAATTATCTGCAATTCTAGAACCATCAAAGTGTAAATTGGATAGTAATTTGAGGCCCATCCCATTGCTGGTTAGAATTCTAAATCTCTCAAGGGGTTGAATTAAATATGATCAACATGTAGCAATCAATCCTATATTCCTCCCCTTGTGTTTCACTATTCGCTCTAGAAAGAGGTTAAACTGTTGGCCATTTTCAAGCTTTCTATTCCTTACGGGAAAGGGTAACTACCATCCTTGGCAATTGTGTCAGAGAGTGCAATAAACAATGGAATTGAGTACAAATATAGATTTTTTAGAAAAACAAATGGTTGTTTTTCTTTTAGCAAATGAAAGCTTATACTCTACAGTGATTCAATCCTACTTCAACTCTTAATAATTGTCCTGAAAAGTTTAAAAATTGGGTGCTTCAAGAAACAACATTGTGAAGGTTTATAAAGTAAGATTTAACATGCCCAGTAATGCTACAACGCATGAGGAAACTAGAACACCATTAGACAGTACATAAAATCCTGGTAAATCTACACCACTTGGATGAAATATCTGGTAAACATGTACATAATGTTACATAATTTCTAAACCACATCTAATTTCTAAACTACATCTAGGCATCACAAATTTGGTCTCAAAAGTTGCGTTAGAATTGAAAATAAAGTCAGTGAACGACGTGGTTAAAAACAAAAAAGCCCCCCCTGTTTTATAGGGTTAAGATAAAAGACTAAAAGGTACTTTTGGTCAATTTTGTTAAAAAATAAGTACCGTAGTGCAAAAATAAAAATATTGGAACAAACATGAGTGACCTGAAATTTTTGGATTTACATGATCTATCTCCTTCTCTGGAAGTTTCCAAAGAATAAAAAAAAATTATATTCAATCAATAACCGATTCAACAACAATGCCTTATTCTTTTCACCTCCTTATCAAGTTTGGCCATTGAGACGACAATTATTATTAAATTTTTTTTTCATTTGAAGATTAATTGAAAATTATATGTTCACTATTTTTTCAGCTTTTCTTTGCAATACTGGCATGGAATAGTACATTTAATCTTAATCTATTATTAAACTGGTAGCTTGGACAAGAAACAGTCATTAATGATCATAGTTTACACCTCATACTTTCATGTTGTTTTTTACTCACTCATAGCTGATGGCTCTGAAATTCTTCACATGCAAGAATGTTAGCAGTGATTTAGGAATAGAATCCTTATCCAGCAGACCCTATAATGAATGAACAGAACAAGCAATATAATGAGATACACTGTTGCAGAAAGAGAAATTATGCCAAATTTTATAACTTTTTTCTTGACGATAAAAAAAGGAGTAAAATTAGTCACATACAAACAGAGACTATGGTGACTTCTATTTTTTACATCCTTGTCTATGTTGCAAAACCATAGCAGGGAATAATTTTCCTGGTATCACATCGCAATTTGCTCCACAAGTTTGAAAGACTGCTATGCATAGTCTTTTGTATACCATTTTTTTTTACATAGGACTGTAGGCCTACATTACTTTATATTTGAGAGCTTTTCTCTTATGACCAAAAATGCTATTCAAATTTGTAAAGCAAAATAATTCCCTGCATAGCATAACATAACCAGGCATAAGTCTTGCACAACTTTTGGGACCATGATATTCAAGACATATTAGGCACAGTATCTTGAAACCACATGACTTTTCATAGCTCATTCTGCAATTAACACACAAAGCCAATAAAATATCAAATCCATAAAAACATTATTTTTTATTCTAAGTGGCCTGCTCAATGGATTTAGGTTTCATTTCAATTGTTCAATAGATTTTAATGACTTTCAAAAAAAAAGAAATTTCCAAACTGAAGTAATTTGAACAATATAAGTTTTGCAATTTTCAGAATGAAAACCTATCAAGTTTGTAGGTTATTATTGAAAAGAGTGGTTTTCATTGGGCTTTTTTTTGCAAAAGACGCAAATGTGGCAAAAATGGCAAAATCTGAATTTGAGCAATTTTTCTCTGAATGTCTTTAGACAATAAAGTCCAAGAATAATTTTTGTTCAGTTTGTGCAAAGGTCTCTCAAGGTTCATTTGAACACTGTGTGTACAATTGATGAACTAAAGCCAGTCAACATCACAAAGAAGTTGCAAACAAAGTGAAATGAACTTTTTAAGAAATGCAAAATAACACATTTGCATGAACTCAGTAACTTGTGAATTTCAACAACTTTTGTGCTCTGACGAGAGATTTACAATGACTTTGCAAAGAGTTTTCAAACATGGTATACGCTTTGCGAAGATCCAAAGCACATGAAGAGGTTTTTGAAAAAGTTGGGAAAAAATTGCAATGTGAAGGAATCCCGAGATGCATGAAATATTTGCGAGCAGTTTATATAAAAAATTTAAAAAAATTATCATGAACAATATTAAAGGCGAGAGTACAAAATTCCTGTCCTTTGTATTAAACATTTGTGAACCTGATGAAAACCACACTTTTCAACATAGACTAAAACAAGTCTGTAAGAAGAATTCTAAAAATGGTATATATATGCATGTAAAAGAAGAATTCTACAAAAATAGCATACAAAATATTGACTGCTCAGGAGGATGACTGAAGTGCTTTTCCTACTGGCCCTTCTGTATTAAACATGAAGGCCTTGGACGAGGGGTGATATAAGTAGAAGGCCCGGTATGAAAAGAATCGAGGGAGTGACAATTTCTACCGCAAGCAGACGATTATTTTAGATCTAATCTTTAAGTTGATTCTATATCACTTTGTAATTCAATACAATGGTACAGCGGCTGTGGCCAGCATACAGATGCAGCACTATACCAACACAACTCTTGGCCTCACCATCAGTGGTTATGCGTTCTATCAAAGGGTTTGATAGGAAAAATTGAGAGAAAGTCCTGAAGGAATGACAGGCAGAATTGAACCGCGTCAGATGATGTAGATTTGACCAATCAGTGATTAGAGACTCTAGTATGAGGAATAAAACACTTTCTTTTCAAACGGTTGTCGCATTGTTCACACATAATAAGGATTAAGGAAACTTTTGGACTTTGCTATTTCTCGACATTCACTTTAAAAAAGAGATAATGCCTACCAACTTTTAGTCCTCAACACCCCCAAAATAATATTCAGGGTTTAGATTGGGTACAGGGTGCAACTTTGTCCCCCTGTTGCTAGTTCCTCACCTGTAGGTAAGCTTCCAATGCAACCCTCCTTTGCTCCATCCCTCTGGAGCTCAGCTGACGCACTTTCTTGGGTGGGAAATCTGGAGTGTCAAATTTCTTTTTCACCTAAGTAATATGAGAAACATAATTATTGCCATACCTTCACATGCAGACAAAATAATAAAAAAGGTAAACTACAAAAATTGAATAAAAATAAAATCACAGCAGTATAAGAGACAAAATAGTAAATAAATAAATGAAACAACAAATACCGGTACAAAATAAAAAAGTGAAGAAATTAGTGAAAAGTTTTCTGTAAAAAAGAAAGAAAAAAACAACAATCAAAATTGGGTTTAACTTAACTGCAAATCTAGTCTCATCTACAAAAAATCTGAACCTAATCAGTTTCTCAAATAATATTAATGATAATAATAATAATACTAGTAAGTTTTTATATAGCAAAGATAACATAAATAGTATACGTCTCAATTCACTTAAGAATATAAAAAAAGATTTTTTTTAAATGAAGAAAAATAAAGATGGACATTTTAAAATGAAAATCTGTAAGTTTGAATGACAAAAACAAATTATTTGAGATCATTTTGAGTTGAGTCAATTTCAACTGCTAATTGCTGCAGGTACCACTGAATGTAAAATTTTTGGTTTTATTTGGCCTGTTGGTATGTATGGTAACCACTTCAAATCAGATCCATTCTATTCAATTCAACAGATGGGAAAGTGTTTATTTTTAATTTCCGTAATCTTTTGACATTTCTATCTAAAATCCTTGTGTGCTTCCATGTGTAACAAAATATATCATCTAAAGCTTTGTCAGAATACTATAAGGTCTAAATAGGCCTATATTCAAATCAACTTCAGAAAATGGTATGATATAGATCACTCTCGATCCATTCTCTACTCTCTAGAAACAAAGTCTTGACTTGAAAAAAAAAAACTTGTTGGATTCCACGAACCTGTTTATGAAGGGCATGAAACTCTCTGTATCTCTTGTCAATTGAATGGATTCTTCCTGATACTTTGACATTGATCTGATATACCTGTTTCAAACAAAAAGAGAAAGTTATTACAAAAATATTTTCCGATTGTATTTAAAGGTCAAGTCCACCCCAGAAATGTTGATTTGAATCAAGAGAGAAAAATCATAAGCATAACTCTGAAAATTTCATCAAAATTGGATGTAAAATAAGAAAGTTATGACATTTTAAAGTTTCGCTTATTTTTTCACAACATAACTTTATGAACGAGTCAGTTACATGCAAATGAGAGAGTCGATGATGTCACTCACCATTTCTTTTGTTTTTTATTGTTTGAATTATAGAATATTTCATTTTTTACAAATTTGACAATAGGGACCAACTTGATTGAACCATAAAATGTTAGAACAATGGTAATTCCACATGATCAGAGAGGAACAAAACTTTGAAGTCGATTGCTGGCCATCAATAGTTGTGGTTGATCGGATCAATCACAACTTTTTGTAAGACAGGGCCCAGGTCTTTTAAAGTGTTTCTTGGATCTTCTCTCCCCTTTTCTACATCAAATGCATACTTTGATATCTTTATGTTGTCCTTGTCTTGTCTTTCTGTTGATGCCCATAATCGTCTTGATTATCATGTGGATCATGTGGTAATTAAAAATTGAATATTGACTTGACCTTCTGAAGATTTTTGCTATGGAACGGCATGTGCTATACACCAGGTGAACACCCTACTCTTTGACGAAAAGTGTACCGTATTGTTTTTAGGGTGCATATGTTGTAACTCTCCATAACACAGGACAAACATTATTAGCATTCATTCCTAAGTATGGAGTGTTTTACAACTGCTTTCACACCTGCCCTAAATACTGCAGTGAGGCATGCTTATACACAATGCTATATCATCAAAGTTTTAAAGATATTTTGTGGCATGAGCGGGATTCTAACCTCTCACGTTCAGATCATACAATTTTATCCAAAACATAGCTCTAACCGACCGAGCAACGCCACCTCCTTTAACAAAATTTATTACATGTGCTGCTATGTAAACCTATAGATTACGGTACAGTAAGAAAGGGATGAGTTATGCCAAGAATTTTTCTTTTAACTGGATTCCAATCTGCCTTTGCACCCAGCAGAAAATGGTATTCTGATAGACGGATGTCAGGAATTGGAACACAACAACAGGCACCTTATCAAAATAAGTCTAATCTTAAATTTATCCAATTAATATTAATCACATTTTTGATAAAAATAATACTACTAACATGTTTATATAGTATATCACTGCCAAATACATCCTTATACACTCAATGCACCCATTAAAATCCTCCATGAAAATAGATTTTTATTAAATATAGATCTATGCATTAACATTCATGTTGACATAGTGACTAGAATAGTTTTATTTTGTGGGGGGGGGGGGGGGGGGGGTAACCAAAACTCCTTATGTGACTTTTAAACCACCAGTGATAGCTACAGTGTAAAGAATTTTTACATCAGATGATCTTCAATGTAGCTGTAGATTGAAATGAAATGAAATGTAACTGAACAAGATTGAAATAGATAGGTGCCCGGTAATTTCACCTGCATACATGTAGTCATAAATCTATATGTTGCTCCTACTTTCCTCTTCCAGTTCCATTTCTCCTTCTCCCTCCTTTTTGTTCTGATGTTCTCCTTCTCATCATCATAGTCTAACTAGTATTCTTCTTCCCCTCCTCGCCACATTCACCAAGGCAATGGCACACTCAAGGTTCCAACTCGGGCGTTGTGCACAGGAAAGTACAAGACACAACACTCGCAAAACTTCCATGGAATTTTTTAATAATTTAGACACTAGATTACAATCTGTTAATGACATTAATCTTTCCTATGAAACTTACTGAACAATATGAAGTCACACTTTCCCTCTTGTTTGTCTTTCTATAAAAATAAAATATTTTATTCTCGATGCCGAAGAAGGTTGAATCTCACATGTGGCATTCGATGGCACATCCAGATTTTTCGCGTATGATATATGTAGAGGGCGCGCAATATTATTTATACGCTTGTTTGTTTACATAGCTGTATTGCTGGTTGCGTTCTAGATGCTCGGCATTTTTTTCCTCTTGCCCTTTCATCATGTTGTCAAAAGATGGTGTACTTCACCTATAAGTCGTTACATGAGGTGCAACCTGTTGAGTTTTTGTACAATTTCCTATACGCCGACGACTTGAATGAAGACTATTATTCACATTTCGAGCAGCTTGGCCAATATTTAGAGATAAGCGTTAATAATTTTATTTTTAAAAAACAATTTAATAGACATACCGGTAGCCTATATTATAATTAAGTTCATTCATAGATTAAAAGTAATGCACTCAATGATATGAAAATATTGTTTGACACTGTCAGATTCCATTACAGCCAATCATCATATAACTTGGCTCTTAAGTAGATTTGATTCTTTTAATTATTTCATCTAAAATAAAAATAGAGATTGAAAAATTAAAATTTTCTTGCCATATTACTTTCCACCAATAGAGGGCGTACATAAAAATATGCCAAAATTCAAGTTTTTGAGTGCTTTGATGAATACAAAAATTAATCCAAAGTTACTAATGAAAAATAAATTGCAACTGTATGAAAATTACTGTAGTATATTTGGTCACAAAAGTGTTATTTCAATGATTTTTTAAAGTGTGTGTTGTGTACAGCATTGGCATACCATAGTCCTATCTGTAGATTCCCCACAGGCAGGATCGTTGCAGTGAGAAAGTGATGCTGTGTGAGGTTAGAATAGCATACTAACTTTGCATGTATGTGAGGCACGCACAGAAATTAATCTTCTTCATTCATTGTCTTCTCTTTTTTTTTCTTTTCTTGCTCACTCTCTCTTTATTTCCACCTCCCCCTCTCCCTGCTAACTCTTAGATTTTTCATTACTGGTACTCATGAAGTTTAATTTAGTTATGGACCTGTCTGACTTTATGCCTGTTAATGTGTATAAAGTTGCAGGCCTATTCTAGACATCCACACACACATCTAACGTTAGATGCATAGTCACGTATTGTATTACCAGACACTAGATGATTCCGGACGCGCATTATTGCGTATGAAAACAATTTGGTACCGTAAGACTTCCGAAGTTTAATTTCACAGTGCATTATATAGAAGATTGCAAAAACAAGGTGAAAAAATCCAGCTTTTGCCTTATTTATCTCTTAAATTACAGAAAATGAATAATATCATATAACATAGTTTTGCATTAACAATTGATATATTTTCTGATGGAAATATGGGCCTGATTTGCAGAATTTCAATCACGTCCGCTCCTTCGATCGAATGTTGAGGTGTGGCATGGATTGTGGGTGATCGACGGCTAGTTCTCAAGGTACCCCGTGCCCAAGGTTTACTGTGATAAGAGCTGTGTACAATCGACAGCGCATTGATAGAACTTGATGAGCATCACTATACGAACAAGCATAATATTGGAAAGTGCCATTGGGGCATGGAAAATATGCAGTTAAAAAGAAAAAAAAATAGTTCACAAGCACATATTCTTACCAACATCTGCTCAGATTCCATATAAAAAAAAGCAAACAAAAACTTAGAATTTACTCATGATATGATATATGAATAAAAATTCACACAAATTCTTTCTTACATCATTATAATCAAGAATATCTTTACCCGTCCGGCGTGCGTCCGGAATCATGATGTAATTTGTCACACACGAAAATAATTTTTTTTCCTGGAGGGGTATGCGGCAAGTGCGATGCAATTGCAAAGAAAAAGGTTGGTAAATAAAAAAATAATTTTATCATATTTATAATTTCCATATTTGGAATACCAATAATATATAGCAAATGAAATAAATGTGTCCGGAAATAGGACACACTGCCAGGGACAACCGCACGTAGAATAGATCTTCCACAGCACTGTACATACTCCTGCACAATTCTACAAGTACGATAATACACCAACCTGTCCTGGTGGACTGTATGGCAGTGAGTCCAAACTTCGCGCGTGTCCATACTTCGCAGACGGTCATTACCTAAAAAACTAGCTAATATCCTTAAAATCTGACATCATCAACGTAAAAAGCGACCTAAAATTACCCTTTGGTGTAAGTTTCTTTACTTTAGGATGAGTTCAGTATTCATGAAAATATTGGCAAAAGATCAGCAAATTTGTCACCGTTAGCGCCCGTTTTGAAGAAATCTGATATTCTCAACAAGCGTCACCATATCACCATTTTGCAAGCAGAAATCATCAAAAGTGTGAGTTAAATGTGGTACTAACCGATTCTATGGCATTTTGCCATCAATCTGATATAAATATGTCACTTTTTGAGCTTGAGTTTTTGTTTAAATCTCCACAAAAACTTTGTTCCGCGAAGTAAGGTCACACTTTTTCTGAACGGTTTTCTAGCACAGCGCACATTCGCCGATCGGAATATAATTTTGATTTGAGATCGCGATACCGGCGAAAACCCTTGTCCTTGACCTACTTACAATTTTCGTCCATGATTTTATAGTTAACGATCTTGCCGTCAATGTGGTACTTATTTCTTGAATTGGTTTTGTATAAATTATGAATATTTTGTGAAAAAATTGAAGCCTGATGTCTGATGAATATTTTTGAAAAGTGCGCGAAGTTTGGACACCCCATCATACTTTAACGGATGATGATGATGATGATAGGCCTAATACTATAGACTACACACATAATTTCCGTTATCTGGGACTGAACAAAAATAATGTAAACAAACTAGGTCTAGGTGTCTAAAATACATCATTGTACCTGAATGTAGACTTTTTAATAACGAATTTACACAACACTGAGAAAATCTCACCGTATAAGGTCTCTCATCATCGCTAACAATCTGCCGAAATCCGGGAATGGACACCTGAATCATAGTCTTTATGGAAGTATATCGCCGATCAAATCAAGTATGATATCCGAGATGAGAATGTCAGCGCGGATATACGGTTGGTTAAACACGATCCGGGTACGGTGCGGCCGACGCGAGATGGACCGGGTACTAGTATTTGTTTCGTTTTGTTGCGTTGTTTTCGCTATTTTGTTTATCCATTTGGCGTGAGGGACTGAGGGTGTGTGTGTGGGTGTGCGTGGGGATGTGTGTGTGGGTGTGTGCGTGTATGGGTGAGGGTGTGTGTGTGGGTGTGTGCTTGTGTGTTGTGTGTGGGGTAGAAGGGGGGGGGGGGGGTGCTGAGTGTGACAACCGACAGTTAATTTCAATATAAGCTTTTCCCGCGGTGACCCGACAATTGCTCCGCCGACATCTGCTCCGCCGACAATTGCTACGCAAAATACGACAACTGCTCCGCCGACAATTGCTCCGGACAGTTGCTCCGCCGACAGTTGCTTCGTCGACACTTGCTCCGCCGATATTTGCTCCGTCGACACTTGCTCCGCCGACACTTGCTCCGCCGACATCTGCTCCGCCGACATCTGCTCCGCCGAAAAATGCTCCGCCGACATCTGCTCCGATTATACGACAATTGCTCCGCCGATATTTGCTCCACCGACATCTGCTCCGCCGAAAATTGCTCCCCCGATATCTGCTCCGCCAAAATCAATATTTGCTCCGCCGACATCTGCTCCGCCGAAAATGGCTCCGATAATGCGACGACTATTTATTCATTTATTCGTACTTTCATGCGCATAACAATTGTAGCACAGGCTGAAGACGTCAATTTACAAATTTGTATATTATAATATATTGCAAAGTAAATTTAAACTATGCTTGCATGACATACACAGGGGCCGCGGAACGGTTTTCAAAATGGGGGGCTGACCATGCTAAAAATCACAATCATATGATAATTTTTACGTTTTTGTACACGGTTTTGGAAAAAAAAGTTCCGCGGCCCCTGATACATAACATAGAAAGAAATAGAATAAGAGGGATAAGCACAAAGAGGGATAGATTTCTTCATTCTTATTCATGGGGGGTGGCATTTTGTGTAAGTGTTATTACGTGACTGGTGATTAAAATGAAGAAAAAAATACGCGTGCTCATGTAATAATTATGACAGTACAAAAAAACTTAGATATCCCCCATTCTTAGCGTCAAAATCGCTCTGGCTAAATATGCTCCGAAGTGGAGATATTTGCTCCAGGTGAAATTCAACGGTACCCCAACGTATTTGTCGAAAACCTGTACTGTAGTCATGCAAAATGTTTACTGTCGGCAAATTTTGTCCCTCACATACATGACCAAGACATTCAGTAAGTAAAAATTAATATTCACGAAAATACCAACTTGTGGAAAGCTACATGTCGTG
This sequence comes from Lytechinus pictus, assembly GCF_037042905.1. Classification (NCBI taxonomy): domain Eukaryota; kingdom Metazoa; phylum Echinodermata; class Echinoidea; order Temnopleuroida; family Toxopneustidae; genus Lytechinus; species Lytechinus pictus. The sequence continues at coordinate 1,413,722 of NC_087249.1, read as the reverse complement.
TCACCTTCTCGACACACCCCTCCACTCTGGTTTCCATATCTTCTCGTATACACAGTGCTCTGGTCTCCACATCATGTCATATACACCGTATGTTTTTAGATAAATATGATAATATATATAATAGTGAGTTGCTTTTGTGTTTTATGTTGATCATGATTGTATTATTCACTGATAGAAAAAGGATAATTAAAATATTCAATTAGCGCATCGCACTCTCATTTCTTTTACGAGATCTCCCCCCCCCGAGGTATGCTTCATGTTTACAATTTAAAAAAAAATGCGTATAAATGTCCCCTTTCTATTTATACGCATTTTTTAAATTGTAAACATGAAGCATACCTGGGGGGATATCTCGTAAAAGAAATGAGAGCGTGATGCGCTAATTGAATATTTTGGATATATTTACCAGAAAAGGGACAATAGCGACAATATGAATATATTTCGATAAATGAATGTACTATGTATGTATCTCTCTCATAATGTCTAAACAAATAATGTTGTTTTTAAAAGACAATAATATATATTACTGGTATATATATTATTGTCTTTTAAAAACAACATTATTTGTTTAGACGTTATGAGAGAGATACATACATTATATTCATTTATCAAAATATATTTATATTGTCGCTATGGCACAGAATAGAACAAAATACAACCGAAGTCTAATTTTATAGTGACTCACCAGTAGCGTAATGAGCCAACAAAAAAAATGGAGGGGGCCAGACAAGGATGACATTTATTTTCCTTTCCTTTATTCTTTTGTTTTCCATTGGTAGGGAGAATGGGGGGATCCGTGACCCCTAGCACACCCCTCCCCCATCTGTACGCCGGTGATGATCATTGAAACAAATTGAAAGAAAAAAGGTGCAAGGGTAGATAAGGCCCAAGACGTAATTAAAATATTGATAAAAATTATAATGCTGATAATGAAAATAAATGGCGTGAAAGAACAAAACGAGAAAGAGGGAGAGAGAGGAGAGGGGAGCCCGTGCGAATGTATGGTGTATAAGTTGCTGGAAAGCAGAAGAGATATTGTGTCCAGCACCCCCCCCCCCCCCACATTCTCTCCCCGCTCAAGACCGGAGTGAAACCAATGATAATAATATATGAACAAAAATCCAGATTCACAATCTGCGTTACAATTTGTCAAGTGTCAGCGGCAGGGAGAACAATTTGTTTTTTCAAGCAGAAAGCTGTGATGATGGGGGGGGGGGGGGGGAATAAATAAATAAATAAATAAAACATTAACGAATAATAAGAACAAAACAATTTGTAAGATGTTCGTGCAATTTTGTTATCTGAGCACATGACGGCGGAGCAATTGACGGCGGAGCAATTGACGGCGGAGCAATTGTCGCGGAGCACTTGTCGTATAATCGGAGCAGATGTCGGCGGAGCAATTATCGGCGGAGCAATTGTTGGCGGAGCAAATATCGGCGGAGCAGATGTCGACGGAGCAAATATCGGCGGAGCAAGTGTCGACGGAGCAAATATCGGCGGAGCAAGTGTCGACGGAGCAACTGTCGGCGGAGCAGCTGTCCGGAGCAATTGTCGGCGGAGCAGTTGTCGTATTTTGCGTAGCAATTGTCGGCGGAGCAAATGTCGGCGGAGCAATTGTCATGGAACCTTTCCCGCAGCCCTGGCCTCTCTTCCTTCTTCTATTTATTCTCTTTTTCGAAAAACAAAGGTGGGCCTCAATATTGATAGAGGTGGTTGGCTGGTCGCCCCTACAATTCACTTCCACCCTTGATCAAAGTCACCGTAAACACGGGCGTAAACAGGACTGATTTACCGCCATCCTTTTGTCATTTTGGTAATCTTTGTCAAGTAATAAAAAAAAATAGTAGAACTTAAATTGAACGAAAGGGGTAGTTTTCTTCTTTTTGCTTGTCCCCTTTTTTCCCTCCCCTTTCTTACATCTGCGTTTCTTTTAAAAAGCTAGGGTCTGCTGAAGACATATGAGCAAGCAGTCGCCCCCGGCCCAGCAAGGTCTCCCCTTTCGGCATACACTATATAAAGCTCATAAGTTCAAGTTCGAAATTAAGACATAATTTGTACAGAATAGTTAAAAGGGTACTCCCAACTGAAAATGGTTAATATCTAAATGAATTTTACCGTAAAAGTCACTCAGAGCAAAATGCTGAAAATTTCATCATAAATCTGATAACAAATCAAAAGAATTGAATGTTTAAATTTATAAGAATTATTTTGTGAAAACAGTTATACGATCGAGGCCCGTGGAACCAAAACCGTGTACACAAACTGTAAAACCATTTGATTATGATTTTTTTTCATGGATCAGCCCCCCCCCCCCACTTACAAAACCGTTCCACGGCCCCTGTCCCTGTTATTATGCACGACGTCACGAATATTGATAAGGTGGGCTGATGATCGTCATGTGCCCACTTTTCTTTTCCTCATGTCATTATAATCGTATTTTAGTGAGCACCCAATATGGGTAAAAGAATTAGGATTGCTTGAAGGAGTTAACACATACATGATATGGACCCAAATATGCTACAACAAATAAAAAAAAAATATTTTTCTAACATTTTCCTTTTTTCCTTTTCCCAATAATCTCCCTCTTTTCCCAGGGCTCTGTTATGCTTTATTTTGTTTCTGGAGTTCGTAGAGATAAGATGGGGCACAACCTTAAGAACAACGCTAGACTATCTTGTGAAACATTATAATGGCTCTAGAATTCGGGGGGGGGGGGGAAACTAAAATGTGTCAGCACTGGCGTATCGTCAGGGGGGGGGGGGACCTTTGTGCGCATGAGGCAACCCCTCAAATAAAAAGCGTTCCTCGTCGGAGAGAAGAAAAAGAAGAAGAATAAAAAGAATAGGGTGATGTAATATGACACTGTTTGTCGAATATGTGCAAAATCTATCATTTTTTTCTTTGAATTAGTAAAAAACTTTGCTTGTCACTAAAAAAAAAAGACATTTTGTACATGTTGTGCCCCTCGCTTTTTTTCCCTATTGTGTTCTCTCGAGAAATATACCTTAAAGCTTATCACGAACATCACGAACTAGTCTGTTGTATTGTGTAATTTTATGATTTTTTGCTCGATCTATCTGCTCGTTTTGCATAATTTATATAGTATTCTCCCACCAACTAGTCAAATATTCAACAGATCACAGTAGCTGGAGTCTCCCTGCCATAGAGAAAAGAAGAAACGCGTAATTGATAGGACACACGGAAGCGGGGATGTCGCATGGTAACTGATGACATAAGGGGGTTGATATAATCAATAAGAATAGATGGAAGTCTTATAGAGGATAACACAATCCCATCTACCAAGCTTACGTCATTGTCAATTCGTGGCTGAAGGTGATATTCAGCTCTCATGCAAAAACTTCGATCAGATACAATCCACAATTTATTGATCAATCCCTATCCTCATATGTCCTACGATCAGTATATCTTAGTTCGGTAGAGAGTTGGTAATGTTCATACTATTGTTACCCTAAGATGATACTTGAGACGTGAATAGTTTCCCGGAGACCTGTAGTACTCCCTAAAAATATCGATTGGCTTGAATCGCTTCAGTGCAACGTAATTCGTTGAATAACCCCTGTAATTTATACATGTCTTACCTAGATACACACTGTTAAACCATCATAACTAGAATCATTATTGTTAAACATGTTTCAATTCTACATTTCAGGATACTTCTGATCCAGAGATGCCTTGAGGATGATGATGGTAATACATACATCAAATGACCATTCGGACGAAGTGCCTCGTAAAAGATTATCATTTAGATTCAAGCGCTATAGAGGTAAGTCTTAATTGACTGAAATGGTAAAAGTAGAAGAAAAGACCTTATAAGTTTATAAAGTTTATTTTTTATACCGTAGGAAATCACAAAAAATCAGAATATAAACAAAGTACATAATAAATATACAAAATATTTTTATCGCAAAAGCCTCTTAAATCAATACAAAGATATTTAAAAAATATATAGGCATAAATGTAATAGGCTTACATAGAATTTGGGAAGGGGGGGGGGGGCAGAGGTCAAAGGCCTGTCGAGGCTTCTCCTAGAGCAATATGGGTAGAAAATACAGAGTATGCCAAAGGGAACCGTCTTGAGTCCAATAGACTTGAAATATTTATGACTTTCCCGAAGTACTGTACTATCGTCTGTTCGCCAGCCATCATGATTATTATAAGTAACTAAAAATACCATACAATAAAGTTTTATGCATGCACTTTAGAGTGAATTTCAGTAATAAACCTTACACAATAAGGGAATTCAGAAAATCCATTACTGGTTGGACAACTGATGATGCCAAGCGGTAGTAATGGCCGGAAAGCTGAAAATCAAAGATTGCATTTTACCGGATCTACAGATCCACTAGAATTGTATGATAAATACTCCTACAAAGGAAGTCTCCCAATCCATATTGAAGGAATTCATAGTCTTAAAAATCCGACCTTTGATCTTTCATATTGCCAAAGGAATTTCGCCTAGTTACAATAACTTCTTGATATACTACCATATAAACTACCATCCCTTGAAAAGTTAGACATATAAGCGACCACCTTCAGACGGGGCGACCTGAAAGTATTATTATTTTTATCATTATTATTGCTATCATCATTATTATTATTATTAATACTATAACTTCATTCTTCTTATTATTATTATCATTAATAGTAGTAGTAGTAGTAGTAGTAGTAGTAGGAGTAGTAGTAGTAGTAGTTTTAGTAGTAGTAGTAGTAGTATTTCATAGAGCACTTAATACAGTATTTCTATAAATGCTGTACACTTTTACCCCGTATTTAGCAATGATCGGCTTTAGACGAAGTGATATTTTACCGATATTAGACCAACCTCCTGTAAAACAAGTGTTAACAAACCTATCCGAACGATGGCCCCTTTGAAATGGATATTTGTAGGTAAAAATATAAATTCAAGGCTCGGTGAAACTAATAGGAATGGCGTATTTTTAATATAAAGTCTCAATACAACCTTTCGGCAAAACCTGGGAAGGGGGGGGGGGGGCTTTGGACGATGGAGGGATTCTCCTTTAAACACGACGCGACGCGACGCACACCGTCATCCACAAAATTGTTTTTTTTTCCCCCCAGTGCTATTCAGCCTTATAGGCTAACTTTTCTGGTTGTTTCATCTACTTTGCCCTTGGAAATCGCAAGCTATATAGCCTTTAAAAAATGGAGTAAATGAAATGATTCCTGTTTTTTCATTAGAAATTGTATAAAAATGATAATAATGATAATAATAATAATGATTACAACAATGTTATTACTATCATTATTATTATTATTATTATTATTGTAATTATCATTATCATTATTATCAATAATAATAATAATGACAATAATAATAATAATATTGATAGTAATATAGGTATATATATATCTACCCAAACCACTTCAGTTCTGAAAACTGTTCTCCCAGCGGGCCCTGCGCTTATGATTACATTGTTGCATTTTTGCATTAGTATGACATTACACATGTACATTTAGGCATACCGATTGAATAAAACAAAAGCTCAGCTTCAAATGATAATTCAGAGAATGACGTCACTCAATGACCATAATGGTTCCATGGCGAGGAAGGTACCTTGAATACCTACTCTCTTGTAGTCATCAGATAACGCGTTTAATAGTTAATAACAAGCTAGATTGGCTAAGGTTCAAATGAGAACCTCTCAGTTATAATTAAACCAGAACTGTTGTTTACAGAGCATTGTTCATACGAGTTTTTACATTTTTCATGTAAATTATTCCTAATTTGTATATATTTATTTCGACAGAGGGGGGCTGGGTGTATAATAGCACTGCAAGATACTTTTCATTGTATTCGGTTGATTATCTGATCAATTATTGCCAATTTCAAAAACAATAAGGATGTTAATTTTATATCATATATCATTTCCTTTTATTAATTATAGGGCCTATTTATATATCCATTTGTATATTAATACATTTTATATCATGTTATTTTGATTGATCTTTTTCTAATATATTTCATTTATTTATTTTTATTTATTTTCTTTTACTTTATTATTGTTATCATTTTTTTTCTGGGGGTGGGAGGGGGGATGACTAGCCTTTCCAGTCGCTTATTAATTTAATGAACATAAAAGTCATGGTTATTGCCTTACGGTCACTGAAGTATTTGTATGTGTGAATATGACTCGTTTCCTTTACAATCTCATTTTGGTCATGTTGGGTGGGACATGT